>NC_044328.1:124344691-124647181 GCF_007399415.2 Gopherus evgoodei | reverse complement strand
TGTCAGTAAAGAGGGTTAATCCCTGCAGGTAATACACATTCAGCTAAATTGTGCAACATTTTCCAGTCTGCAGATTCTGAATCCCATTTAACATCTTTCTCACATTGTAAGCAGCCGCATTTTAGCCCCTCTATTCTGGGAGGCTGATTCTGCAGGCAGTGGGCAGTTAACAACTGCTGGTGCTCTCCAGTGAAGCCCTGGGGGTGAGGGTAGGGGGGAGGAAAGCTGCACAATAGAGCATGACACAAAAGGCCATCCTTTTCATCCTTTCTGCTTCTCCATTTTCTCCAGCTGAGCCAGAGCTTTATTCAAACAACACTTAAAAAAACATAATAGCAAATGGGGGAGGGAGGAGAGAAATCTAACATCTCATTAACCAGAACCAGCCAAATTTGGGGGATAGGGGCAATCAACCCTCATCTCCCCCCTTCCAAGTAAACCCTTTAAAACAGCTCCTGCTTTCCCCCACCCACCAAAATGAAAGCTGCAGATGGCTGATATATTTTTCCTTTCCTTCAGAAAATGCTGCAAAGGGCCTGACACCGAAAGGAGCCCCTACCATTCTCAGCAAGAGCCAGTACCATGTAGATAATCACATGAAAAACATGGCTGGCTGGTGCATCGACAGATACAAACCAGAAATACCGGACTGAGCTTTATTTAGATTACAGCTAAATTTAAAAAAAAACAAGGGGGGAGGGTGTGCCCGTGTAACATGGCTGCAGTTTTAAAACCATTACGCCTGCCAGCTTGAAGAGAATAGCAAAAATATTTGCCTGCACTAAAGGTAGCTGTTCCTGACATCCTCACAGAATAGTCCATTCATTCATCCATCCATCCATCCATCCGTCATTCTGACCAGGAAGGGCAAAACACAGGAAAAGAACTAAAATAGTTTACCTGATTCAGTGCAACTTCATGGGAGCAAGAGGTAGAAAATCCGGAGGAAATGTAGGAAGAAAAAAAAAATCTGCTTGGATCCCTTTTTTCAGTCCACAGTCTCATCTACATGCATCTGAGCAAGCACTTACCAGCAGCTGCTTCTTTTATCAAGCCCACAAGCACAGCAAATTAGCTGTCCTGCCAGTGAGACAGTTCAGTCAATGTGAGCTATTCACACTCCAGCTCTTGTGTGAGGCAAGCTTCTCCTGTCCCTATGTCCCCCTGGTGAGTACCCGCCCACCTCCACATGGCCTTTGGATAAACAAGGCTTTCACATCACCCACAGAGAAAATCACATGATCCTGACAATCAACAGTCTGGGGGAAATATATATATATATAGAGAGAGAGAGAGATACACACACATACACACTCTAGGATCCTGAAGGCGTTACCCAGAGCGAGAGACAGAAATGAGGGTAGGAAGGAAAAGCACAAGGAAAGAAACAGGTTTGCTTTAAAGAAAATTCCCCTGGTTCACAAAAGAAATGAAAAGGTCTGGGGAGAAGGGTAACCTCTTCCAAACTCTCTGCACCTTTAACTTTGTGGGGAATCTTCTCCTAAAAGAGCAGAAAATTAGAATTCCTAGTGAACAATAAATCTGATGCAGGCCAGAGTAATCTGACATAGTAAAAAATATTTACCAGCAGCCAGCACATCCTTAGTGTATCTGCAGCTTCGCACTGAATCCTGGGTTCTTCCTTCATCATTCTCAAGAAAACATGAAATAATTTTACTTGGGGTAAAAAATAAAGGCTTTGATTTTTTTCCAGTGGGTTAAATAAACAAAATATATAGGGAAAAAAAGCATACGCTAAAAATAACTACACTAACTGCTCTGTGACAACCAGTTATGGGAAGCTTCTGAGCAGAGCTTGTGTTTTTCGTGAATGCAAAAAAAACCCACAAAATTAAATGAAAAGCTCACTCTACAGAAGCGGTTCCTACAGCTCTTGTCCCATGCTGCTGGGCCTAGCTCCCCTCTCCAGTGTTGCAACCTGAGGCACATGGTTGCAACTCTGCTCAGGTTTGGCCTGGCCTTGATGGAGAATAGGGTGAGCATCTTTTCAGAAAGCAAAAAAAAGCAGGACCACGCAGGAGCCCCGTCCCCTTATCTGGCCCCACCCCTGCTCCTCCTCTTCCCTCTCCCTCTGAGGCCCTGCCTCCTGGTCAGGCTGGAGCTGTCCAGGGAGCCCAGGCCGTTGTGGGGAGACCCGGACCTTCCACTTGTCCAGGGTGGGGTGCCCAGGATTAGCCCCCGGCCCATGTCCCCACCCCCCAGGACATGCCGCACAGGGCAGGTGGATCTTCCTATTGCCAAGTGCTGGTTTCTGGCCTCACGGGGGGAAAGGAGAAGCAGGGGGCGGGGCCCCATGGCAACAGGGGCTATGCCCACCGCACCACCCTCCCACTGGGAAGAGGGTAGTGCTGTCTCTGGGTAGGTGGAGTGTGGTTCCGCTTGGACTCCGAGACAGTCATTCCATCCAGGCCCAGGACCTGAACTCTGCATTTTGGGATTGTCCTACCCAATTCAGGATGGGTGATCACCTTAACAGAGGGGCAGCCAGGCTAAACTTGAGCAGTGCTGTGACCCGGTGCCCCAGGTTGCATCGCCCATAGCTGGGAGCCAGGACGAGCCCTGAAGCACAGAAGCTACCACTGTGGTGTGGTCTCACTCGGCAACCATCCACCACCCCAGGACCTCTCACCTCATTGGGGTCTCACTCTGCAATCCCCCAGGCATGAATAAAAATGAAAGAACACAACATTCGTGAAAAATAAAACAAAAAATTAATAAAAATCAGAAGAATGTCATGGCTTATTACTTATCAGACACTAAGGTTCTTCCGTCATAGATTCCTAGGCACCACCACTGTGATCACCTTTATAGTCTGACTCCTGTGCAACTCAGGCCAGAGAACTCCCCCAGAAAACTTTCTGGAGCAGATCCTTCAGAAAAAAAACATCCAATCTTGATTTTAAAATAGTCAGTGGTGGAGAATCCACAACGACTCTTAGTGTTGTTACAATGTTAATTACTCACACTGTTGAAAATAATGATGCCTTACCTCCGGTCTGAATTTGTCTAGTTTCAACTTTCAGCCTTCGGATAGTGCTATATCTTTCTCTGCTAGACTGAAAAGTGCATTGTTAATTTGTTCCCCCTGTAGGTACTTATACAGACTGTAATCAAGTCATACTTTCACCTTCTCTTTGTTAAGCTACACAGATTGAGCTCTTTCAGTCGATCACTACAATCCATATTTTCGAATCCCTTAATCATTCTCTTGGCTCTTCTCTGAACCCTCTCCAATTTATCAACATCATCCTTGAATTGCAAACACTAGAACTGGACATAGTATTTCAGCAGTGGTCACACCAGTGTCAAATACAGAGGTAAAATAACCTCCTTTCATCTACTTGAGATTCATGAATCCAAGGATTGCATTTCCCCTTTTGGTCACAGCATTGCACTGTTCATATGATTTATCCACCACGATCCCCAAATCCTTTTTGAGAGTCACTGCTTCTCAGGACAGATTCACTCATATGGTAAGCATGGCATATTTCCTTTGTCCATAGATGCATATATTTACATTTAATCATATTAAAACAAATATTATTTGCTTGCATCCAATTTATCAAGCAATCCACATCGCTCTGTATTACTGAGTGAACCTCGTTATTATTTACCCCTCCTTCAATTTTTGTGTCATCTGCAAGCTTTATCAGTGATTATTTTATGTCTTCTATCAGTTCATTGATGAACATGTTAAATTATATAGGTCCAAGAACTGATCTCTGAGGGACCCCACTGGAAACACAACCACTCAATAATGATTCTCTGTCTATAATTATTTTTGAGACCTACTAGCTAGCCAGCTTTTAATCCATTTAATGTGTGCTGTTAATTTTATACTGTTGTCATTTTTATTTTATTCAAAATGTTGTGCAGAACCAAGTCAGATGCCTTACAGAGCTGGCCAAGCAGAGAGCGGCAGCTGTTGGTCAGACACCCAGCTCTGAAGGCAGCACCCCGCCAGCAGCAGTGCAGAAATAAGTGTGGTAATACCATACCATGCCATCCGTACTTCTGCACTGCTGCCTTCAGGGCTGGGCAGCCAGAGCGTGGCGGCTGCTAACTGAGGGCCCAGCTCTGCAGCATGGTATGACAATACCATATCTTGCCATCCGTACTTCTGCACTGCTGCTAGCAGCAGCTCTGCCTTCAGAGCTGGGATCCCGGCCAGCAACCGCTGCTCTCCAGCTGCCCAACTCTGAAGGCAGCGCTGCCACAAACAGCAGCACAGAAATAAGGGTAGCTGTACTGCAAACACCCACACACACAATAACTTTATGGCCTCCCCACAGCTCCTTTTTGGGTCAGGACCCCTACAATGACATTTCAGATATAAATAGCTGAAACAAAATTGATGATTTTTACAATATTATGACCGTGAAATTGACCAAAATGGACCTTGAATTTGGTAGGTCCCTCCTCATGTTGATGTAAAAGGAAAGGGAAGATAGGACTGAAGCCACTTCCCATCCCTCAGACTCCATTAGCAGGACACAACAGGGAAAGAACTCCATCCCTAACTTCTCAGGCAACCATTTTGAGCAGAGGCTTGGACACTGAGGCTGAAGGAGATGGGGCTTGAAACACCTTCCTTCCCTCCATAGACCATCAGACCTGCACATTTGTTAAAAAAGCTGAACAGAGACAGAGCTGAGGTTTCTCCTCAGCAGAAGCCAAACCCTGAAATGCCAGACATGTGCCCAGTGCTACCAGAAGCTGAGCACCTGATGAAGTGCTAATGCCCTCAACTGCCAGTGTCTTTTACCTGAGACCTCTCAAGACTGGGTCTCTCCTAAGTACCTACAATTTTCATTTACTTCAGAGAAATTCCAGGTACTCAGCACCTCTCAGGATCTGGCCCTAGGACTCAAGCAGCCCACAGTGCCTGGTTAGGATTCGCACAGTGTTTGTGAAGCTCTGTTCAAAAGCCAGCAGAAACAAAAGGACATGGATCAAGTATGCATGATGCACAGATATAAGGGTCATACAAGAAATATACAATGGCCTTTACTGGTGACTATCTTTACAAATTCATTGGATTAAGCCTGGAATAAGTAATCTGTGCATATCTAACATCATCTCTGTACAATCTTTGCATTTTGCCAATATGAGTTCCTAAAATTTTGTGCATTTGGAGATGAATTTTCTCAGAAATGTTCCCAAAGCTGGATGTTTTTTGTATATTTCAGGGTGAAAATTACTCAAATGAACCTGACGATTTTATGGGGAGTAGGAGTTTATTTTAACATTTTTGTATGACCTTAGGTGCAAAATCGGATTTTAAAAAATTTCCCAATATCTGCATAGAATTTGCCATACTGGATCACAGCATTGGCCTACCTACCTTGGTCTGGTGGCCAATGGCTAATATATCATCAGAAAGCAAGCCCAATCCACCTCTCACCCACCCACATGCTAATTGTGTCTGTATGCACCTGGCTGATTGTGAAATACTGTACATAGGCAAAAATTCCTTCCCAACTCCCATATGTCATATTAAAGCTTGAAGCATAAGTATCTAGGTGCTCCTATATCATGGTGATTGGCGTGGTACAGTAATTAAAATGTATAGATTTTAGATCTCACATTGTTGCTATAAATGTAACCAATAGTCCTAAAATTATCCTGGCCCCTCCTCTCAGTATTTACTACTGTGGTCCAGCCTCTCTCAGATTGTGACTATGTTGCATCAAGTATATCACCTGGTTTGTTCTCAATGCGCTGGTCTAATATTGCAGACTGTCTCCTTGTTCTCACATGATTAGAGAGGGTGAAAAGCAGGAAAGGGCTGATCAGTTTTCCTGTGTTAAGTAGTTTTTGGCACAGTCATGCCTTCCCTATAAACAATCAGCCCTAGAACACGAAAACCCCTACAAAGTGATTAAAAATAAGCCTGATTTAATCTGTATCAGTGATGCACAGACAATAATATTATTAATGCGTGTTTTTGCTTTTGACTAGCTGGAGGGCAATACTCACTTCGCACTAAACGGGGACACTGATGAGCAATCACATGTCTTTGAAGGTGTATTAGTCGTCAGTGACGTGTGTGGTTATGTTAATAGTGGTTCATACTTTAATGCACTGGTGAAACATGACACTAAGGCACACAAACTGATATAATGTAATATGATAACCATACTGATGCACAGGGCCAGATTAACACAGGGGCTTTAGGGGCTGCAGCCCAGGGCCTCAGGCTAAGCAGGGGGCCCCGCAGGCCAGATGCGGTTCACTGCTTCTTTTCGTCCAGCCCGCAGCAAGTCTCCATGTCCCAGGCTGGACACTGATCCCCGAGCCTTGGCACCCACCCCCAGTTCCATGGGGCATGCCCCTGTGGTCCCTAGGCAAGGGGCGTTCAGGGAATCTCTGCACGTTGCCCCCACCCCTGCACCGGCTCCGCAGCAGCTCCCATTGGCCGGGAAGTGCGGCCAATGCAGGCACAGGCAGTGTGTACCATGCAAAGCAGCCTGGCCCTTCCGCCTAGGGGCTGCCCATGCCGGCTACCTCGGGGAGCAGAGAAGCGCGGAGGCAGGCCAGGCAAGGATCCTGCCTCAACCCTGCTGTATCGCCGACCAGGAGCCGCCCGAGATAAGGGCCTCTGGGCCAGAGCCTGCATCCCAATCCCAAAGCCTGACTCAAGCCCGGAGCCCCACTCCTACACCCAAACTCCCTATCAGGCCCCGCACCCCCCACCTGCACCCCAACCCCATCTCAGCCCCGAGTCCACACCCCAAACCTCCAACTGCACCTCAACCCCCATCTCATCCCTGGCCCTACCTCCACCCCCAGCTGGAGCTGCACCCCAAACACCTGGCCCAGCCCTGAGCCCACTCCCACACTCAGACCCCCCAGGAGCCCCACAAAATCTAATAGCTCCAGGCCCACAGGAGAGTTAATCTGGCCCTGCTGATACACAAACAAATATTACTCAAATCTAAGAGGTAAAATTGGCGTGGCTCCATTGAGATCAGTCGAGATATGCTGACTTACACCAGCCGAGGATCCTCTGATACCACGTGCACTTTTATTCCAGCGTGCGGCCAAACTCTGCACCGTGACGTCATGTGATACTTCCATTGCATGTCCCATACATGTCTTAGGGCAGAATTTAGGCCTTATACTATACGTTTTTTAAATCGACAATGAATAGTCTCTAAAGATGTGGCACTTACCACAGACTTACCTGTATATGCCAAGCATGTTAAGGGCAACATCTTCAGCTGGTGTAAATCAACGGGGCTACACTGATTTACAACAACTGAGGATCTGGTCCTAATGGTTTTATTTGCTGCCCTACCAAAAGGCATTACTTTCAACCAACATTTGGTAAACTGTAGGGGGAAAGGCACAGGTTCAGAAAACAAAACGAGTGGCGTATTTCTTGCTGTAAAGTTAAACGGGAACCCAAGTGGTTTGACATTTTCTTTTCAGAAAGACAAGAATTGACAAATACAAAAAGAACACCAAGTTGGCTTTTCCCCTCCATCTTCAGCTCTTGGTGAAATTATTTTTAAAAATAGAAAAGTGCAAACACTGTCATATTTTAAAAAGCTAATGAGTGATGGTGTGAAGTGTTTCTTCAGAAATAATGATGGGGTTTAATTTTTTTCTGGGCTTGAACTCCACCATGACAAGACGACATTAAACTATTCAGTACATTTTAGCCCATCCACTTTTAACCCTCAGGTTCAATCTGTTAATCCATCCTCAGACTTGCAGCTCCCCACAATCAAAGAGCTCTCTTATGAAAACTAAGGACAGTCATGAAGTTGTACCTAAAACTAAAGAACCAAACTTAAGCCTACAGTCTTGCAATTCTATTTGCCACTTAAAAGCTTATAGGAGGAACGTGAGCTTCCATGCAGAATGGTTGTAAACCTGTGGCCATAACCCTGTTAACTTTGCACTGTAGTGCTGCTGAAAATGAAGGACATCTGGCAGTAAACTACATATCCACAGCAGGCTTAATTAATAACAGTAAAACAACATCTGATCCTAGTCACCAAATTGCAATAAATTCTGTCACTGCCTTTCAGAAATATGGGATTCCCAGAGACCAGCAGAATATCTCACCCCTGAAGGGTAATTATCATCGGTCTTACTATAAGTATAGAAAACTCAGAAGCTTTATGGGTAACAAGGTCTTTATGGAAGGGAAAGTCCAACTGGTTTCACCAATTATGGATGGGATTCTGTTTACTGAGGAATTTTTAGTTAATTTATGAAGCGAACACAATACTTCACTGAAAATATATTAGAGTAGCTGGTTTGCTGAGACCACTGCTTTTTATGCTCACCAGTATCATCTCCTTGTTTCTTTATCCCATCAGTTTGGTGTATCCAGCTGTTGTCTATCATTCTACGCTTAGATTGTGAGACCAGATATAATCTACAGACCAGGGACTATATCTATGTTGCTTCCAGGAGTAGTGCAGAGCCAGGGCGGGTAGAGAGGCTGCCTCAGACCCACTGCACCGCCAGACTTTTAGTAGCCTAAAATCTCCCGGATTGGCTTCAGTAGCCTCCGGGAGATCGAGCCCGATTCCGGGAGACTCCCGGCCAAACCCAGAGGGTTGGCAACCCTACTACTGTCATACAATTTTTATTAACTATTATTACGTACTCTACAGTTGGTTGAAATTCTTTAGAAAAAAATAAGTTGCTCTTTTGAGTTAAAGCTATTTTCATTAAGTGAAACAGAACGGAGCAGTCTGATGTTCATACCTATTCCTAATTTCTGATTAGTTTAATCACTCAATACATAAGTTTTTTCTTTCATTTTTCATATCCTCCGTTCAGTTTGCTATGCTGAGCATCATATACTAAAGAGCTCACTGGTAGAGTCTGCAAATCTGCACATATCTGTTTTATATCATAGCTACCTGTATCCGTGTTTGCAGATCGGATGAGGATACATATTTTGTATCCACGCAGTCCTCCACTCACTGGTTTAGCCAGCTTTGATGAAATAATACTAATGCTGAGTCCTTATAGCGAGTATTTTAATCCACAGATCTCAAAGCACTTGACAAAGGAGCTCAGTAACATTATTCACAAGGAAACAAAAGTGCAAAAAAAGATTAAGTGATTTGTCCAAGCAAGGCAGTGGCAGAATTGGGAATTGAATCCAGGTCTCTAGAGTTTCTGTTCAATGATTTATTCACTAAAATACAGTGCCTCTCTACAGAAAATCTCAGCCATTCTCTGCAGTAATATGACGGATCGAACTGAGGAGTTGAAGGGTCTGCACAGTGAAACATGGATTATAAAGATGCACTTATGGTCTGTTTCAACTCCATAATGCCAACAACAATCTTTCTATGCAGTATAATGGGAACTGAATCAGGCCCTCGAAACTTCCTCCCTGCACCTAGAAATTCTCTTTTTAGATACAAACCCATGAAATAATCCTGCTTAACTATATACAAAAATACAAAGATTAGGACTAAGGCAAAAAGCATATGATCCAATTCTCCCCTCAGCTAGGCAATCACAGATCCAATTAACTGTATAGGAGAGCAAAACTGAGCCATCTTGTGTTTGTTTAGATAAATAAATAAACAAACAAATAAAACCCCGAGGGCAGGATTCTCTTTAAGGAAAGAACCTCTCCATTAATATAGTTTAAAAGGATGGTCTCACCCTCCTACCAGTTACGCCTGCTAAAATTATCCCTACCTACACCCAAAACCAAGAAGACTGGTCGACAGCTACATGCCCAACACGATTATATCAAACAACAGACATCCTTAGTAACGCAGGCTGAGTTGCAAGGTATGGTTCAGTAAGCCATTCATATAGTAGAACAAACGTGACTTGGGTTCGAATACTGAATCCCAAGAAATGCAAACAAAGACAGCTGCTTTCATACTGTCATTTTTAAAATTAGAGCATGTCTGTACACTTCTAGTATGGTAACAGAAGCCGATTACTTGCACATGGTAGAAAAAGTAGTTGCAGGGAACTAAATGAGGCTCGTATTATTATTATGAGCTCTGAAGCTGTACCTGGGAGCCTCATGGACTAGGACCCCACTGTGTTAGGTGCTGTACAAACACAAAAGAAAAGGCTGTTCCCTGCTCCAAAGAACTTACAGTCTAACCCAGGGACTGGCAATCTTTGGCAGGCAGCTCGCCAGGCTAAGCCCCCTGGGGGGCCGGGCCAGTTTATCTGCCGCATCCGCAGGTTCGGCCTATCACAGCTCCCACTGGCCAATGGCAAGCACATTCCTCGCTCCGTGATGCTTCCCGCAGCCTCCATTGGCCTGGAACAGCGAACCACGGCCAGTGGGAGCCGTGATCGGCCGAACCTGCAGACACAGCAGATAAACCAACCAGCCTGGCCTGCCAGGATGCTTACCCTAGCGAGCCGCATGCCAAAGGTTGCCAATCCCTCGTCTAACCTGTAGTAATCCATACCCTCTACCTATTTACAACTGTTGCATTTAGTCATCATTAAAACCAGAAATGCACTTGCTTAATTCAGGTGATCGAAACCCCACCTGCAACACGTTACAGGAAATTCTACCTCATCTTCTGCTGATCATGAGAACGCCTAGAACAGAACCCAGAGGGTGTTAAAAGCCTATTGATAAGGGAACTTCCTGAAGAGGTGCAAAATAAACCTCCAATGGGATTAAACTAAACAATGTCTACATACAGTTCTTAAATTGTTGTGTCAGACCTCCAGAGTGACATATGATTTAATTTACTAAAACCAAAACTTTGAGGAGCTATGACTAGGAATCCAAGCACTAAAATCATAGAATTGAACCGAGATGAGAAGTCTGTGTGGTGTTTGCAACCCAAACTTTGGAGTATTTTGTCAGAGTTTGATAGCTAAAAGTTAATATGGAGTAAAAACCAAAGGTCAGACTGACTCGCTTTGTTTCTCTCCACTTGGAGAGCGAAACTAACAAAGCAAATAATATATATAGTGAAAAATAAATTAGAGTTTTAAAAATATTGCTGTTTTAACAATCTAAAGTTACATAAATAAGGCAAATGGATTTTTGCTTTGTTAAATTTTATTTTTAAGCCGACTATAAACATAGTAACAATATTCAGCTTGAAAGAGAAGTACGGGGGGGCATACATTGTCTCCTGTTGGCATAGTGTCTTCACCAGATGTGCTGCAGTGGCACAGCTGTATTGGTATCACTGCGCTGCTGCAGTGCTGTACGTATGGACAGACCCTTAATAAGGAATTCCTGCTTTGTTACTGGTCGCTCTTGCTAATCACAATGGGCCGTGAAATGTAACCTGTTTTCATTTTGGCAATCCCTTCATTATTTAGGTTGGCATTTCCAGAGGAGTCAGAGGATGTTTTGCTTCCAGGTATTCAATAAATACCACCACCCAGCTCTTCTATAAGGTGCAGTACATCTCAAAGCATTTTGCACACAGGATTAGTCCTCATTTTACACATAGGGAAACTGAGGCACAGAGTGATGAGGTATCTTGCCCAAGGTGAGCTCAAAGGCTAGTAGCTTGGAACAAAAACCAGATCTCCTAGTCCCAGCCCAGTGATCTATCCACTAGGTCACACTGCTCAATAAGGGGTGTCTCACTCCCTTATGCTGCTTTGAAAATCCCAACTGTAGTTAATGGCATCTTTTTGAAACATGGAGTGACGTGGGAAGTCTCTGTGAGAACTTTCATAAATTGCAATACTTTGATCATAATTTGCATAGACAACTGAAATCAAAATAAGTTTGCCTGCTTCCTAGCACTGTTTAAATGTTTTTGTATTTATCTTTTCATTATATGAAAAAAACCGGAATTCGTAAATAGCACAAATCCCTCCCACAGAAGAAGATCTCTGTACGTATTGTTTCTGTTCATACAGTGAAAGCTAAGTTAAACAAGTTATTATATTTTTTTCTCTGATTTTGAGCCTAACTAGTCTCAGCTCTACCTGATAATTTCAGGGGATAATAGAAAGACAAAGTCTTTCCCCAGTTTTCCATGTGGAAGTGCCAACCTGAGCTAAGGCTGTCAGAAAGCCCAGGCCAGTACCCCTATTTAGATGTAACCCCCACACACACTCAAAGCATCATGACTGCAGGTGGCTAAGGAGAGCAGCAAGGGGCATCACACCTAGGGAGGACCCAACAGGACATCAAAAGCCTATACCCTTCATCATAGCATGCGTCTTGTAGAGGTTTTGTAGAGGTCTTGTATGAATACAAGAAATTGGGAATGGTAGCTTTTGTTACAACAGCTAAATAAGGGTGATGAATTTAGCTACACTCTAGGATTCTTACTTATGCCTTGATTCTTGTATTGATTGCCCTTTACAATACTGAATAGCCATGATTGAAGCAATAATTAAGACAGCAACTCATATTTAGCAACTGTTCCTGTATTATAATAAATTATTGGGTTAGCCTGTTTGAAGCATCCATCTCACACAGAAAAATCCCATCTAACACTGAAATTCTGTCACAGATATTACCAGAAAATTAAAATAAAATCATTCATTTTTCTGTCATAGCACATTAGAGAATTAACTACTGCACAAGAACAATTACTTAGAATGGCAGAGGGAAATTTTGACTGGCGCATCAAAACAATGAGGGTATTCAGATCACAAAATAAAATTCTGCTGAAACCTAGGGCATGTGTTATGGGAGAAGAGCTCTTATTAAACTGTGAAAACTAGCCTACTGCACAGCTTTCATTATAGAGCTCTGGAACTCACAGATGAGTGTTCAACCCAATAAGCGATACATTAATTGGTTCATTTTTCTCACTGTTTCCACTCAGTTCATATCTGCCCTCCTAAAAGGCTTTATGCAGATGTCAGTAAGCAACGCAACCATGCACAGAAGAGGAAACGGCTCCCATGTCTTCCAACTTGTTTCTAGCCTATCAATTAGGAAGAGAGTTAAAATACAGAGGCAAAGATGCATTGTGGTCAGACAACACATTTCAAGATGCTATGAATACAGAAACACACACATCTTTAGGAAAGCTTAAAAGTGCTTTTGGCTTCTAAGGCACAGAATAAAACACTCAGGGGCAGATCCTTGCCTGGCATAAATAAGCATAGCTCCACTGACTTCAATTCACACTGGCTGAAGATTTTATCCTCCTTCCCCCATATGTTCAAATGCGAAATAAAGAAGGAAGAGAGAAAATGTTGAGACAAAAAATAAAATCAAGGAAGATGCAGCATGTGTGATATTGCATGTCTTCACTGAACAAAGCGTGATTCATAGATGTCTCTATTTCCACTGCCATTTTGCGCAATTATTTTAGGCTTATTTCCACATTTAATTTGATATTTCAGAAGAAGACTGTGGGAGCAGTCTAGACAATTTAAGTGACATTATGGTGAATGAAATGGAAATATCTCACCACAGAAACCTGAGAAATAGAGTGATGGTTCTCAAAACTGAGTACTATCTGTCTACCCAAGGAGATTAGCTCTCTGAACTTCATTCTGAGATTAAATGCGCACTACTGCATGAATGTAAGGCAATTCCTCATATTTTGTAAAAATTGTCAGGCAATCAAAAAGCTTTATTTGGTTTTCATTGTGATTGCAAAATTTAGTGCTTTAAAACAGAAGATTGTCAAAAGGCTTTTCAAGTATGCTATAATGTTAACATAATCAAAGCACCTTTCAGAAGATGAACTCACTTGCTTATAATGACCAAGTGACATAATAATGGAAAATATTCAAAGATTTTGAATGGAAATAGAAGAGAATACACCAAAAATGGAAAGAGTAGCACAGAACTACATGGAACCTAAAAGTATCCTTGTGTGTCCCTCAAAATAATGGACCTCTCAACGGGCTGGACCTGCCAAATAGTTATACCATTCTAAACACCATGATAAGAAAAAAAATATGATTAAAAGAACTGTTGTGAAGGCATATGTCTACAGGTAGAGTTTCCTGATGCAATAACGTTATTTAAGGATGTCTTACTTTGGAGGCGGTGATTTTGAGATTCACAGGAACCACTGCCCAACTGCTATGTTCCACCATTTTTAGACGTACTTAAATAGAGTAAATACCTTAACTAAGTACACTGCCAAACTATTTCAGCTGAAAGACCTCTGAAGAGTAACAACTTAAAACCAGTTGTTTTCAAGACTCCATTGTGAAATCTACAAGGCAACATATAATATCTGGCTACATACAACAGGCTTAGACTGTGGTAGTACAAATAATAACTACTAGTACTTATTTTATTCTACGTACTTTTCACATCCAAGAACTGGAAACCATGTATTTGGTGTTTGTTATTACCACTTCAAGCCAGGGGGTGTGGTAGCTCCCCCAGCACCCCTAGTTCTAGCATCTCTGGTCTTCCATGGTCTTTCACAGCCATGGATTCTATAATTCCAAACTAAGGATTCTGTTGGTGTAGAACCACAAAAATCTACATGTTTCCCTATTGCAGAATTTGCTACACCATTGTCATTAGAAAAACTGTTCATGATAGCCCTAAGTAGCATAACAAATATAGAGTAAAATGTATTTAAGTGCACAATTTGAAACTGAAAGCCCATTGAAAAAGCAATGAATACTCTCCAATAATGCCAAATGAAACAGCATGGCTCTGCCAGCCAGCATACGAACCAAACATTTATGCTCAGCTTTTGGCTTTAAGTGAAAACGTGCTCAGGGAACTACAACTCCCAAAATACTTTGCAGAATATTTAAGTCAATGGGTCAGCAAGTAGCCAAAGCTGGCCCTCCAGCAGAATATAAAAGAAATGAGGAAACCATTGTCATATGGACAACAAGGGTAGGCAAACAAAATAGTAGTAAGCATCTCATTTTCCTATAAATTTCATTAGATTTGTGTAATTTTGTTGTTTGTTTTTTAGTACACATGTCTTATCTCATATGTTCAATAGCAGTTAATTTCAGATCACGGTGCCTCTTCATATTCTCCAGCAACAACAGAACACTTTCTATAAAATGGAGCTATCTTAAAATGGAGGTATGTATGGGGGGGGCCTGAAGTGACTGCTTCTCCACTCTCCTTCCGAGACATTCACAATTTAGGGGTGGGAATACTCTTGTAACTTCATACTGCCCCAAGAAACACAGGTGATATTGGTGGCCCTTTGTCCCAGAAAGGCAATTGTGCCCATTTATGTCAGATCTTGACCATGCTATGCTCACTCTTGTCTTTGGCACCATTAGTTTAGATTCTGCAGTGCACTCACTCCATGTGGGCCAACCTCAAGACCATTCAAAAGCAGAGCGTAGCTTGTATTGCTTGGCAGCATTACTCGCAGGAAGCAATATTGTGCCAGCTCTCCACAGGCACACTTGTTTCCTACTAATTTCCAGCTACAACTGGAAAGGAGATGTAAGCCCTGTATGTGTTATCTCCTGGAGTTGTGAGCTGTGACCTCAGTCTGGGGAGGGCAGATCCATGTTTTCTTGGGGAGGGCAGATCCATGTTTTGTTTATTAAAAGTGGTGTGATGCTGTTATGCAATACATATGCACCTGGAGACATGCTAACTGGTCACATTTATAAGTTAAATTATCTACACTGAATGAATGATTTAAGTGGACTATGAAATGGATTCATTCAGGTAAGACAGGAATGGTATGTGAACTGGTGAAAACTACAATACGGAAAATATTTCTTGTTATTAGTAGTCAGATTATTGCTGATGAAAGAGTTCATTAAAAGCTACTTAATGGCTCTTCTCTCTGGAATCTTCACAAATTTAACAAATTTAAGGGTGGGATTATCAAAAGTGTGCGGAATTGGGCTCCCTCTGCTCTCATTGGTACCACTCATACAACTCCCCTGGATTTCAATGGGAGTAGAGTTAAACCTATACTGGGCACATTTGAAAATTCCACCCCGAGTTTCAAACACACTATTAAGTTGATGTACTTTGGTTAAAACAAAAATGAACGTGCAGTTACCATCAAGATAAAGTCCTCAATTCTGTGCCCACCTAGTAGGTCAGAGACAGAAATCAATAGCCCTTCCACCCATTCCTGCAAAATGCATTAAAAAAACATAATGGTTACAATAAAAACAAGAGAACCTCTCTGAATAAAATGAGTCTGACTCTCTTTCCTGCCTCTGTGCTGCCCAAGCCTTACTCTGAAAAGCAAGACCCTGTTCTCCATGCAAATAAAGTCCATTATGTCAGCACTATTAAACTTAATGGTTTCATAAAGTTAGTGAGCATCTGGAACTATTGATATGGTTTCAGTTTATAGACACTTCGGTGTGTTTTCCCTACACACAAACTGGTGTAGCATTTCAGCCACTGTTTTTTTGCTTTGATTTAACATTTTATTATAGCTTTATTCCTTGCAAAGTGAGTTTACTGGTACTGAATTTACTCTGGTTTTAATTTTTAAATATGGTCTTTTAAGGACATCTTCTCATTCAGCCAACAACTTGTCTTATTCTTATTCTGATACATTGGAATAAAAAAAGAGTTCACATTAGCCATATATTTAGTTGCTTCTCTCACCTCCTCCCTCTCGCCCCCGCCCCACTCTCCTTCCACACAAACCCTGCCTGTGGACAGCCTCACTTTTAGTGGGCAAACAAGTGGTATAATGCAGATTCTACAGTATGTCTGCTGACTTGTGTGGCCTCCAGAATAGAATGCATCTTTATCATTTCAGACTAACATGTTGCTAACAGATATTAGGCACCCTGATACCATGGTAATGAGAGAGGGCTAGATTAAAATTAGATGGATGATAGATTAAGGGCCAGAATCTCAGCTAGCGGAAACTGCTGGAACTCCACTGAAGTCAATGGAACTATGCTGATTTATGCCAGCTGTGAATGTGGCCCCGAGTCCTTGGCACGGCTTCATGCTTGTTATGTAATACAATTTTAAAAATAAAACATCTTCAAGCTCACGTGCACTGCTGAAATCCAAGCAGCCTATATAGAAATAAATGACATTCATAAATTCAGTTTACAGTTCAAATGGCACGACTCTCACCAATGTCATTTCTGGCCAACAATCTCAGCCCCTTAAAACATTTTAGATTCACAAATGAGATCCAAACCGAACTGAACTAAAAAGGGGCCTTTGTGTTTCCCGAAAATTGAAAAGGAACAGCAAAGTTCCATTTTTAAGGATTACCCAGCCTCCGCCTCACACAGAATTCAGATTGTTTCGCAATAATGCTGATTGGAAACACTGACTTATCTAGATTTTGAATGTGTGCTGGTTTTTATCTGTAATAAACAGGGCATAAAGCCAAGATTTCTGCTAGGAGCATCCTGGTTAAAGACTCCTCATGAAAACACACGCAGTGCTTTGAAGCGGGCAGCATAAGTCAAGTCTTCCTCACTATAGCCCCAACTGAGCAAAGTGGCTTGGACAACACACGTGCTTACAGCTGGTCACCTGCTTAACTGCATTGCTCAACAGGACATCTGCTATACCTTGGTCTGAAAGCTGGTCTTGATTACATCTCTTGGTTCCCCACTATCATCACTACTCTTTGTTATGAGACAAAAGCCATTCCTCCATGTACCACTGAGGCTCTCAAATGTTGCTCCAATTGAAATCAGTGAAAAAACTCCCAGTGACTGAATGGTGGAGAACTGGCCTTAACTCTTCCTAAAGAAGTTGGTGCACTGGATGGAGTTAAATCTCATGCAAGTCCTCAAAATACAGCTGAAGAGGAACTAAAATGATGAGAGGGGCTTGATGAATTTCACCCAGAATCCTTAAATCCTGATAGTAAAGGTGTGCTATATTTGTTTTTCTCAGAGAAAGAAAAGAGGATAAAAATCTATTAAAATGAATCAGTTGTAATAGGGTAAATGAGAATATTACATTTATTTGGATTGGATATTATATATCAAACCATTTCAAGAACATTTGGTCTATTTTTAAAGATTTTCCACTTAGTCACAGCAAACCTTAAATTGTCCAGCAGCTTGCTAAGTATAAATATGTTTATCCAAGCTTGCAACCTGACATCAGTGTAGCTACACTGAGCTATGCCAACCGAGGATCGAATTATGAGTAGCTTCTCTTATGATACATGAGGGTGTATATTTTTTTCCTCCAGCCAAAATCCAGAAAACAGTTTACCCAAACTTTTCCCCTTAAGATGTATAGATTTAAAGGGCTGAAGGAATCATTATGACCATCTAGTCCGACCTGCTGCCTAATGCAGCCCATTGATTTCATGCAGTAATTCCTGCTTTAAGATCATAACCTCTGTTTGAGCTATGGTGTATCTTTCAGAAACCTACCCAAACTTAGTTAAAACTTTTCAAGTGATGTAGAACCCACCACACTCCTTAGAAAGTTGTGGGAGTTTTGGTTTTATTTTTATTTTCAAATTCAGATTTGTTTCATGGACAGGTAAGAATTTTTACCTCATTTTAGTTTATCCAGAAAGAGTAGTGTTGTGAAAATTCCTTATTTATATGGGTGATGTGCTTTAGAGATGACAATCACTTTGTTATTAACTGGAGTGGTTTATTCATCGCTTGTGGTTTATTCATCGCTCATACAAATAATTCCACGTAAGATGTCTCCAAACACATAACAAAACAAAGAGAAACAAAATAAGCAACTTCTAATATTGTAACATGTATCTATCAATGGAACAGGTAATAAACTATTAATAAACCTGTCAATTAGCTCCAACTCAACCAAGCTAACAGACAAAACCCATCCCAACAAGCAAAACCCACAGTCAGGAAAATGTCAAAGTAAATAAACGAGAGTCGTTCAGTAAGCTCTATATCTGACAAACACGCACCCGCTTGTGAGTAAAGGGGCTTCAGAGCTGAGGATGTTCCACTAAGAATGTCCTCTCTACACCCCAACCTTAGACAATAAGGCACTGATCCAATGCCCTTTGAAGTCAAGGGGAGCAACCTATCAAAAGGTAAGTGACATCTCCATCACATACATAGTTTGAATTTGTGGTTCTATGAAATTCTGAGTATGTTCCCCCCAACATGGCTAAATTAAAAACAGCTTCACCATTAAAATTATTTATGGTCACAAATTTGTACCGGGACTGTACCATATAATTCAAAAATAGCACTGCTGGCAGCATTTCCCCCATTGCCAAAATCAAAGCTGTTAACTACCTACTAAAAATATTCCATGGTAAAACTGCAGAGTTATAACCATTGTGAAACTGTTTCCTGCATGTTCTCCGTAGCTATCTTTCCAACACTAATATCTCTTGCCCAATTAAAAAAAGGTATGACAAACCAAAAAGACGTGCGTCTGCATTAAAAATTAACTGCCTGTAAAATTATATATTTTTTTAATTACAGGCTTTTTTTTGCACCAGATCTGAAGAGCTCTGTGGAGCTTGAAAGCTTGTCTCTCTCATCAACAGAAGTTGGTCCAATAAAACATATTACCTCACCCACCTTGTGTCTCCCAGTCATTTTTTTTTTTTTGGCAGGAATATGGCTTCTTGTGGCCACGCTTCTCCAACTTACAAATGGCTCTAATGATCTGTGACCTATTTGGTGGAATACATGCGCCTGGGTATACAAATGAATAAAACAAACATCATGAAGTAATTGTGCTCTGGAACAGTTTAAAATCATGACGAAAAGTTCAGCATCGTGACCCTACTCACTAACTATTGCTTTTAGGCTCTCCAGCTTATAAAGAGAACCAATTTACGGTCATTTCAAAAGTGATCATGTGACCTGACTATTTGAATACCAGCTGAGCTGTGGACCCTGGAAAATTAGGTTTTCAACAGGGTGCCCAGACTCAGTGGTGGTATCAAATGCTGCTAGATTAAACAGTAAGGAGAAACAAAAGCAGTGAGCAAAAGGCAAAGTCCTTTTCCTGGATGTTTTTATTCATTTTAAATCTTAAACAAACCATCGACTTCCACAGCTTTCCTTCTCAGGGTCTGAAGGATCCCACAATTGTGACACACCAGAAGTGCTGTTTTTGTAGCATGGATAAATAATTTTCATGGCAGTCCTGACTACTCTCTCTAGCTATGTATAAACTGCTAACAGCTGCAGTAAAAGGCATGGGGCCCTTACATCCTTATCAAATTGCGCCGACTTGATGGACTGGGAAGAGATTCATATGTACGTGTCAGTTTTCTCTTCCCTTTACCAAGCACTTGCTTATAAGACACTGGCTGGGCCTTAACGCAAATCCAAGATCTGAATGCACTTACATGGTAGGGGAATTTAGATCTAGAGCTATACTTTACGGTTTGGGGCCACCATTAGCAAAAAACGATATAATGGCAAGCTTCCCTTGCAATTCATACATTTTTTTCCAAAGGTGAAATTTCACTTAGCTATGACTTTGCAGGAAAAAGTATGGTATATCCAGAAAGTTTTTCAAAACTGGTAAATTTATAAAATGTCAGGATTCCACCATTTTGATGACAAACATGTTGTATAAGAAACCACGTGGAAAACAATCTTTGTGACACTTACTTTCCCCTGGTTCTAACTTGTACTTCTGGAAAACCATAGTTCCATTATATCTTATATGTACCCATCTATCATAGGTATTTATTTGCCTCCCCACCATCAAGATAAAATGATCATCTGACAATGTGTTTATCCTGACAACACCTCTGTGGGGTAGAGAAAAGCTATTACTCCTACTTTACAGATGGGGAACTGAGGCATAGACAGACTATGTGACTTGTCCAAGGTCTCACAAGTTTATAGCAGAGCAGTGAATCTAGCCTGAATCTCTCAAATCCCAGACTGGCTCCCTAATCACTGGATCAACCTTCTGCTCTAGGCAGAGAAGATGGACAGGAGCAGTAGCCAAAAGCCAGTCTACAGTTAGTTACACTACATCTTGCAGCATCTTCTCCATCAAATTTTGCACCCAAAGAAACATTAAATGGAAAATACCATGATGAGTAAATTAAGTACCCAGATTTCAAAACAACGTAAAAGTTCACTCCTACACCCACATTTTATACCTAAATCAGTCATCTTGCGTGTCCATACAGTACTCAACGATATGAATGAACCTATATATATAATTATATGCACACAGAGATAAATATTGTCTGGAAAAAAATATTAGGAAGAAACAATGAAGCAGTTTGGCTCATCTTCCAATTTATTGAAGGCAGGCAAACTATATTTTTGAGATAAGCTCCAGGACAAATGGCAAGAAATACAGCCTATTCATAATTTCTGGGATTCTTTTTAGAGAAAGCTCACACTTCTTTCTTCTCCGAAACAGATAAGCATTTGAACATAATGGCCATGAAAATGATGTGGCCAGAAGCATACACTCTGCCAAGAACTTGATATTATGTTATCGAAGCACCTCTAAGTCCCTAAGACAGACAAATGGCACTTACAAGCATCACTGGTTTTATTTCATTTTATTTCTGACTAGCATTTTTTTATTTCATGCTGCATTCATTGAAAAACTTCTTTGCAGTCTCAACACGAGCTTAGTTTCAACACCTGAGTACACAACAGAGCTGCCTTCTGATGTTATGCACAACAATGAAAGTCAGCTTTCCAAAGCCTCATATACAGTCGACAGAAAAGGACATATCTTCCCATATTTATTTTCCCTCCCCCCGCAGGAAAATCTCCAGTAAAGGCTGAACTCAAATAATTACATAGTAATTTTCATCCATATATCTCAATGAGCTTTAAAAAGGACAAGTATCATCTTCACTTTACAGCGGGAGACACAAAGTCAGAGAAAGGTGAAATTTCAGTATTATTTGTATTACAGTGATATGTGAAGATTCCAGCTGAGACCAGGCCTCATTGTATTAGATGCACTACAAAACACATTGCCTCGAGTGTCCTGCCCCACAGAGTCTAAGGCCCCATCCTGTAACTGACAATGAGGATGGAGCCCCTGAGCCACTGACTTCACCGGGGCTCAGCATGAAGGCAGGATCTGCTTGAAGCACTCAGACCCTTAGAATAGACTCTTTGGATGGAGCAACGACGGACAGAGCAATTAAATGACTTGATTTAAGTCACAAAGGATGTCAGCAGCAGAGCCATGAACTGAACCTAGATCTCTTGAGCCTCATACCAGTGCCCTACACAGCCGATATTCCTTCCTCTCAAAATGCCTTGTCCACACCAGTGGGAGAGCTGGGAACAGAATACAGCTCTCCCCACTGCTGCCAGGTCCAGAGGATAGAAGAAAGAGTAATGGTTAACGCCTTCCTTAACCATATGCCTCCCGTCTCCACCCTAGGATCTTTGGGAGGGATTGCAAATCTGTTCCACTCAGCAATTAAAAGATCCAGGAGGTGTCTGTCGTGTAGCTATTTTCTATTACTAAATTGCAATGGCTATTGTTAGCAGGGGTCAGATGCAGCACAATGTGAAAGATATACCCATTATTTAATATCAGGATGTATTTCGGGTGCTGACAGCCCATTAAACCTACTATGATACAGTATGTCGACACTCAATTACCAAGATTCAGAATTCACAGTCAGCCTGTCACAGTACCTAAAAGTTCACAAGCAGAGCAGAGCAAACCTTTCTTCATGTAACCCCATGCTGGTGAGGTTTGGAAGATGGGAACTTTTCTAGTTCTGCTGTTGCATTAAAAGGGGGTTGGGCAGTCCATATGTCCCCCACAGACAATACCAGAGCCTGGGATGAGGGATGCAAGCCTACTTTGGCTAAGAACCTAGCACTTATCTAGACTTTTCATCAGTAGCTCTCAAAGCACTTCACACTGGAACTCAGGATCATTATCTCCCTATTATTTTATCAGTGGGGAAACTGAGGCACAAAGAGGTGCACTGACTTGCCCAATATCACCCAGTATGCCAGTGGAAGAGCCAGGAACAGTACCCAGGTATCCTGAGTCTAAGGGTCTATCCACTAGGCCACATTGCCTATACTGAGGGAGGACACTAGTGCTTCAGGACACCAGCATCTGGTCAAGTTGTTGATTAAATAAAGAAACTAATCAGGTTCACACAACTTTGCTTTGCGTTTTTGGGTCCATACAAGCAAATATAGAAGCATAAAGACAGAGCTGTCAAAACTCAGCTAACCAAACTGATACTGTTCACTGAAACCCATCATAAATTAAACAGACAGTTTTCAAATGGTCCTTATCACAAATACCTTGACATTATATATTTGAGCTCCCTCCTCAGAATAAAGCCAAAAGAAATTGATGAGGGGAGGGCAATTGCATTTTTTATATATATTATATATAATATATATATATATATATACACACACACACACACACACACACACACGTGTGTGTGTGCACGCGCGCACATATACACACACATACATACACACACATACGATCATAAATGGGTGCTCTGCAGTTGGTGGTATGTTAGCACAATGACAAAACAGCACAAAGTGGAAGTGAAAACTCTATTTGGGGATGGAAAGCCCTCAAGCCACAATGCTCCTGTATGTTTTGCTAGTTATTTAGGTGACTGGATAAGCAACAAAAACAAACAAAGAAGAAAGCAAACTAATAGAATGTAAATGTAAAAAATAAAATCAGAATCAAAAGCACACCTCCTTCCCCAAAGAGAGATTTTACCCAAAAAGGGAGAAATACCACAGACGCCATGAAATCCACTAGGGACTTGGCTATTGTTACCAATTTTGTGGGGAAGGATCTCAGATACTTTGGTGCTCCTAAGATTAATTTGAATGTGTACTTGTAAGCATAGGCATAGTTTGACTTCTATATTTTGGGGGTAGCTCCAATTAGGCCAACAGGGCCACTTGTGGGGGAGGGGTAAATTCCACTCCTTGCTAAGGCTTGAAGTTGGGGCAACACCCTTCCTGCCCCTGCACCCCCAAACTATGCCCATGCATGTAAGAGAACTTAAAAAAAAAACAGGAGAATTATATGGGCAAAACAATTAAAAACAGATGAATATTTGTGTTGTAAGCATCAGCATGAAAATGAGATGATTAGGAAATTATGTATAGAATATAGCCCAATACTCTCTGAAATTATCATGAATCTTAAATGCGTGTGAAGTATCAACCACTGGCTGGGAAATCGCATGAATTGATCAAACTCTGATTTTAAAATCTCTCCCCACCTCGATTCAAGAATATCAGGGGTTAAATTTTAGAAGGTCAATACGCATAGCTTCTCTGTCCTCTCAATGGGTGGCTTTACTCCTATCACTCCTCCTGCCAAAAAGGTTGACCTAGCAGTATTACACGGTGCAGATAAAGCTGAAGATACCAACATCAACACCATCTGGCGTAAAAGTGTTGTTCTGACACAAAAAGATAAGTGGGAGTTATTTAAAAAAAAACCCTCTCCTTATTTCGGTAAACTCATGCTATTGTGGAAATTCTTCCCACTTGAAATACTGTAAGTGTTGGGAAAGCAGATTGCCGAAGCTTTTTGTTTCTTTTAAGGAGAGGGATAGAGCAAATCTGATGCAGCGGTAGAAGGAAAAAGTATTAGGGAACAGTTACCATAAAACCTCATTATGAAAGCACCCATGTGAGCCATCGGTTTGGAGTGTTAGTGTATAAAGAGTTTCTGTTATAAAGGTGATGTCTGGAGTATGGCTTAGTGCAGTGGGCCACTTTTTAACTTCCCTAAGAATGTTACAATAGGCAGCTATTTAATAAGGGCAAATTCTGTGGCTGCTAAAGAAGCAGGGCGGCAGATAATTCACCAGGAGTTAGTTACTTCTAAATATTGTACTTAGCCAACCCCACTGAGATAATGACATGCCATTTACCAGTTTTCCCTTCCAGATGATATAAGCTAGAGCAGTGGTTCTCAACCAGGGGCATGTATAACAGGGTTTAAAAGAGAACTAGATAAATTCATGGAGGTTAAGTCCATTAATGGCTATTAGCCACAATGGGTAAGGAATGGTGTCCCTAGCCTCTGTTTCTCAGAGTGTGGAGATGGATGGCAGGAGAGAGATCACTTGATCATTACCTGTTAGGTTCATTCCCTCTGGGGCACCTGACACTGGTCACTGTCGGTAGACAGGATACTAGGCTGGATGGACCTTTGGTCTGACCCAGTGTGGCCGTTCTTATGGTCTTAAAAGGTCTTTTAGGGGCTACATGAACTCATTTAGATATTTGCCTAGTTTTACACCAGGCTACATAAAAAGCACTAGCAAAATCGGTACAAATTAAAATTTCATACAAACAATTAATTGTTTATACTGCTCTTTATACTATACACTGAAATATAAGTATAATATTTATATTCTAATTGATTTATTTTATAATTATATGGTAAAAATGAGAAAATAAGCAATTTTTCAGTACTAGTGTGGCTGTGATACTTTTGTAATTTTATATATGATTTTGAAAGCAAGTTGTTTTTAAGTGAGGTGAAACTTGGGATACGCAAGACAAATCAGACCCTTGAAAAGGGTACAGTAGTCTGGAAAGGTTCAGAGCCACTGAGAGAGGGTATCTTCCTTCAGGGGAAAAAGACCTGTCATTAATAAAAGTCCTTCAGTTTAAAGATCTCTCAACAGTGACAAAATGACATTTGCAGCTGACGATGCAAGGATCTCTCTACACATAACATTCGAGACAACATCAGAATCTTTCCTTTCTTAAGCATTTAAGGCCCATGTATGTTAGGCGCAGCTAGCAGCAATGCCTAAAGCAAAGGTTCCTGAACACTTTCCATTACAAGCCCCTGTTTCCAGTCACTTATAAAACTCAGCCAAACTAACCACTGTGGCTGAAATGCTTTCTCTCTGCCTCACGCTTCATTTATTTATTTATTCTGAGTTAAGTATAAACAGTCTAGCCATTTCCAAGAATGTGGTTAGGGAACAATGACAGTATTGCCAATGTTAAAAAAAAATTCTAAGCATATCACTGAAGAACTTAAATACTTCTATTATTTGAAGTACGGACTAGATATTTTGTAAAGGCATAGAGATATTTTGCAGAGCACCACAGTCCTATCCCTTTCTTAGAAAGCAGGCAAATACCATCCCCCCCAGTTGGGGTTACCTCTGAAATCCTGCAGAAATGCAAATAGAACCCTCTCTTTGATATGACGGACCTCAGCCTCATATACTTATCCACACTGCCTTTTGGAACAAAGGTGCCAAATACACATGTTTAGCAAATTACTCATAGAAAGGATTGATATGGTTCCACAGGAGGGAGTTGTTTTGTTACCAAAAAAAAAAAAACAAAAAAAACCCCCCCACACACCTTAGGGACACTACATACTCATAAGTTAGAAAATGACAATTAAGGCTGCTTACGCAACTTTAATTTGTCCCGGTTGTACATATACGCATTACGATACAATCCTTACATGGTCACATACTATTTGTTTTACAAGCCTCATCTTATATAGTGTGCAAGATAGGGAAAAACAAACAAAAAAAAGGCATAGGAGAAAGGTGTTCTCTTGTGTTTAAGGAACTAGACTGGGTATCCAGGACAGCTGGATTCTAACCCTGGTCTGACAGAGCCTTCCTGTGTGACAAACCTATCCTAATGGATATGTGCAAGGGAGGTTGAAGAGGTGACTTTATGCATGGCATTTCCTAACTTTGGTGCACAACACTCTGGATCCTCAACGTTCTCTTGGCAGCCCTGTATATGTATATACAGCCTATGTATATATGTCCCAAGCAATGTTTTACTCTCTCTCTCTAATTGGAATATTCAAAAATTACTTACCACAGAAGAAAGTCTACTTCAGCTTTGAGGCAGTACTCATATTAGCAAACATACTGTTGCAAACAGACACTATCCATTAAGTTTAACTTCTATGATGAGATAATGGGCTCTGTGGAAGAGGGGAAAGCAGTGGACATGTTATTTCTTGACTTCAGCAAAGTTTTTGATATGGTCTCCCACAGTATTCTTGCAAGCAAGTTAAAGAAGTATGGGCTGGATGAATCGACTATAAGGCGGATAGAAAGCTGACTAGATCATTGGGCTCAACGGGTAGTGATCAACGGCTCCATGTCTAGTTGGCAGCCGGTATCAAGCAGAGTGCCCCAAAGGTCGGTCCTGGGGCCGGTTTTGTTCAATATCTTTATTAACAATCTGGAGGATGGCGTGGACTGCACCTTCAGCAAGTTTGCAAATTATGCTAAACTGCGAGGAGTGGTAAATATGATGGAGAGTAGGGATAGGATACAGAGGGACCTAGACAAATTAGAGGATTGAGACAAAAGAAATCTGATGAGATTCAACAAGAACAAATGCAGAGTCCTGAATTTAGGAAGGAACAATCCCCTGCACTGCTACAGACTAGGGACCGAATGGCTAGGCAGCAGTGCTGCAGAAAAGGACCTAGGGGTTACAGTGGATGAGAAGCTGGATATAAGTCAACAGTGTGCCCTTGTTGCCAAGAAGGCTAACGGTATTTTGGGCTGTATCAGTAGGAGCATTGCCAGCAGATCGAGGGATGTGATCATTCCCCTCTATTCAGCATTGGTGAGGCTTCATCTGGAGTACTGTGTCCAGTTTTGGGCCCCACACTACAAGGAGGACGTGGAAAAATTGGAAGGAGTCCAGCGGAGGGCAACAAAAATGATTAGGGGGCTGGAGCACATGACTTATGAGGAGAGGCTGAAGGAACTGGGATTATTTAGTCTGCAGAAGAGAAGAATGAAGGGGATTTGATAGCTGCTTTCAACTACCTGAAGGGGGGTTCCAAAGAGGATGGAGCTAGGCTGTTCTCAGTGGTACCAGATGACAGAACAAGGAGTAAAAGTCTCAAGTTGCAGTGCGGGAGCTTTAGGTGGGATACTAGGAAAAACTTTTTCACTAGGAGGGTGGTGAAGCACTGGAATGGGTTACCTAGGGAGGTGGTGCAATCTCCTCCCTTAGAGATTTTTACGGTCAGGCTTGACAAAGCCCTGGCTGGGCTGATTTAGTTGGGGATTAGGCCCTGCTTTGAGCAGGGGGTTGGACTCCTGAGGTCCCTCTCAACCCTGATATTCTATGATTCTATGATAAAAGGTTTGATTTAGATTTGTGAAGGAATATTCCAGATGAAAGAACTGAAGTCATAAAAAAAAGGGGAACTGGACCAATTGTTCAGTACCCTAATGGTTTAGGACGGCATTTTCAACAGCCCTGGAAATATTGTTGTAAATCTGTTCTCAGTGAAGTCAAAGCTAAAAGTTCCCATTGACTTTAACAGGAGCAAATGCAGGCCTAGACTGAGCAATTTCAAAAAAGCAACCCTGAGAGTCCATTGGTCCTTCTCAGGACTCCAAATCAGTCAGCCTTTGTTTTCAAATGGTGTCCTGTGACATTCCTCTATTTCAGTTATGCTGATACAGCTCTTCAAAGAAGAGGGAGAAGAAACCAATTTGCAATGGCCCCATTTCCCTCAAAATGTTGAAGCAGCAACTAATGCAAGGCATTGACTGGAAACATCTATCAGTCGGGGAGTGTGCGGTTAATTGGTTATGTGGTAACAAGCAGCTGCTACTGCAAAGTGTGTGAGCGCGAGCAGAGCAATTCGAGAGCCAGGAGTGTCCTTTGGCCTGGATTGTACTGAAGAACCATAAACAAGAAGAAAGATGAATAAAGAGACATCACTAAAGCTTACTCGCCAAGACCTTTTAAAAAAGTCAGAATACCCTTAGACTTCGCAGACATCCAAGACTGCTGAACTAATAGAACTATAATACATATGACATTATTAGAGAGATAAATGGGGGGAAGAAAATCTGATAAAGGCACTACCAATCAAATAATTACCGGATAGTCTGAAGATAAAATGAAATTACAAGTTTTGTGCCATGCCACAGTAATAAAAAGAAAATATAAAACTTCAAAGTAATTAGAATGGTACGCTCAAGTTTCATGTTCAATTATCCAGATATATTTAAATCATGAACTCTCTCTAATTGAGTAACTAATTGGCTTAAGGGACAGGTAACAGAGCTTCTATCATTTTTCAACTGTTCAATTTCAGATCAGGTTGTGGTTTGGTGGCCTCAGTCCAGCTTGTCAATCGTTTTGGTGAGCTCAGTTTAGTTCCCTGCGTTTGGTGAGCTCAGATAGTTTGGCCCTATCACAAAAAGCACCTCTGCAGTAGGCATTTTGGGGTACCTTTGTTGGCAGTCTGAGAAGAGAAGAAAAAGATTTAATGAACACAGAGTCTGAACTGTCTTGTCAACTGTAAAGGTGAGACACTCCTAATGAGAGGTCAAAACACACTAACCTTATATTCACTAGGAAAAAGTTATGATTTTAATACGTGTTAAAATCCTAGTGTAAGAAAGGACAAATTGTAGGATTTTACACATGTAACTGATCATGATTTACCCTGTAGGCTTTACCTAGAACAGCTAACATGTTAAAACGACAACTTACCTTGTCTACACTAAGATTTCAACATGTGTTAACATGCATTACCTAACATGTTAAAACACCCTTTCTCTCAGTACAGACATGGCCACTGATGGCAGCACTGGCAGAAGCTTACACTGCAGCTACCCATGTCACACCTATTCCGTGAACAGAGAAAGGGTTTGAGTCTCCAAGACACCATATTGCACATTTCCCAAGCACTGGACTCAACTGGACCAAATTTAAAGGAAAAAGGATAAGATCTTTTTCAGCCATTGTTGGCCAGGTTTACCAAGAGTTTACATTCTGGTGCAGTATTATTAGCACACCATCAACTTTGTGACCGATTTTTAATCAATATGCGGTACTGCAATGCTGAAAAAACTGCATCATCATTAGTACCATATACAGCTCACCATGCATTGTGATTAACACAACAGATTAGCACCAGAAAATGTCCTGAATGCCAACAGTTTGTAAAGGGACCAAAGGCTCCTGATAAGACTCATTATATATGAGAGACAGAGAGAGAGAGAGAGAAAAATTGTAATTGGCAATAAACTGTGAAATCAGCTTTTAAAAAGTCTTGGTTTGGGGGTTTTCCCTGAATCCCATCTGATTTTTAAACAGTTATAGACAATGCCATTGCATTAATAAAACCCCACCGAAGATTTAATAAAATTCAGAGACTTAAGATATCACTGGGATGTGAATATAAAAGTTTTCATTTGGAGAGGAAAATAAGAAAATAGTTGATGGTGCTTACAGTATACAGGGTACCAACAGTGGTGTAATTTCTTGTCTGAGCAGAGAAAGGAACAACTTACTTTCTCAATTTAAGGTAGGATATATACAGGAACATTCTGATTATTGACATATACATTGTCAACCTAGTATTCTTTTCTCATTTCAATACTGCAAATTGTGACACTGTATATCCATAATTTAGTGGAATACAGCTCACACTGGGCTGACCCTGTGGCTTTTATCAGGCCCACATATACAAACCTCAAAACTTTTCAGTAAAGTAAACATAGACATTATAAGTAATATACAAATTGATTTGTTTAGTGTTCTCTCATTCTGCGATTCAGGGACTGTCCTGGGAAAAGGGGTGAATGGGAGAAATCAACACAAGATTCCATAATCTCTCCTCTTGTAGCGTGATTCAAAACAACACCCTTCCCACCAGGTCTGAAACAGGTTCCCATAGGAAACTGGCTGTGAGATTAATTGGCTCAAAGGAAAAATGAAAACCTGCCTCTCTTAGATCATCTAGGGCCAGTTTTTTCAGAAGTCAGCATCCACAACTGGGCCAGGATTTCCAAAAATAGCTCCCGTTGTTCTTTTCCATAGGAAGTCTCACAGGGCCAAAGCTGGAACTTCTGATTTAATTATGTAGAATATCATTTCCTTAGTCCATTTAAAAGTCACAGTATAATAATTACTCTGAATTATATCTAATTAAGGCTACTTTAACCCATGTTCTGGATCTCCCTATGGCTCTGACTACCAGATGCTGGGACTGGATGACAGCATCACTAGATAGTTGCCCCATTGTGTTCATTCCCTCTGAAGCATCTGGCACCATCCACTTTTGGAAGACAGGATAGAAGGACCATTAGTCAGGTCTAGTGTAGCCATTCTTATGCACCTATAGTCACCACTACCAGTTCCACCTATAATTAATGGGGAATTGGAACTGACATTTTTGAGGCTCTATTGGAATGCTTATGATTTCTTCCTTCTTTTTTAAATTCCAAATAGGGTGAGAGTAGGTGTCGGTGTTTCCCTTACAAAATGTTACCTGTATACAATAACGCAGAAGACCTGAAAAAAAATTGTAAATGTGTTCTGAAGATACGCCACACAGACACAGAAGATCCAGGCTCAAATGAAGCAAAATAGGTCAAATGTGGTTGTTGGGCTGTTGTTTTTTAATCTTCATTTTACTACTCCATGTTCTGCATTCCAGGAAGAAGAAATCAAAGGCACATATTTAACAGAGGAAAAAGGACATGCGATCTTTTCTATTTGGCCCACCGATCTGACAGTGTGATGAAATTCTAATAGATATTAACATGGTGGAGGGGGGAGGATATCTTGCTTATATATGCAGAAGAGCAACAGCAGCTCAGGATCAGCTGCCGTCAGACCATGCAGGATTAACACAGTGAACCAGTCATCACACTTACTAGAATATTCAAGAGCAAAATATTCAGAGGATTCCAGGATGAGATTTAGTGAAATTTGACAGAAAACAGCATCATATTTTAAACATGTTTCCTTGAACACAGCAGCATCCGATAGACCTCAGCAAAAGAGATAAGATGCATTATTTTCAGGAGCATGTATGCATAATTATTTTCCAGATGCAATGTCTTGAAGTGGATGGAAGGCTGTTAAAAAGACATCAACACATGACCTTTAAAGTGAAAGCAAGAGCCTTACCTATAGTATTTGAAGTTTTAAATGACTGAAATCCAATGTAAGCTTTATTACTGTCAGATGTGGAGTCAAGAGCCCTACACCATTTAATCAGCTTGTGTTGCTGAATTAATGGTTTGCATTGTTGCTTCTTCCTTCCAAGATACTTTGAATGCTATGACAGTTTTGTTATTGCCAGAGGTTGTTAGTAATGGTGAAAGCGACATGCGAAGACTCAAATTATGAATCTGATTACCAACATAAGCAGAACACATTAAAAAGGAATAAATGTGAATCTACAGAGTCAACATTGCTTTTTTTCATGGGCACATATACTGTATAACTATTTAGTGGAAATATGCATGTGGCTGGTAGGAGAGAAATATGTACCCTACTGTTTGAGTTAGGTTTTGACTTATTCATGTTAGCAAATAGTTACTCACATGAGTAATCCACTCGAAGTCACATGAGTGCACCAGCATTAATAAGGGGTTTGCAGTGCGAGCCTTTGTTAATGTAACTATAATAGTGAAGACAGCAGTAGAGGTAGGGTGACCAGACAGCAAGTGTGAAAAATCAGAACAGGGACCGGGGGGGTAATAGGTGACTATATCAGAAAAAGCCACAAATATCAGGACTGTCCCTATAAAATCAGTACATCTGGTCACCCTAAGTAGAGGAAACTAGTCCTGAGATGACTCTGGATTTTGCCAATTACTACTCTTCAGCTGTAGGGTATAAAATAGAGTATATGACAACATGCAGATACCGCTGTTCTCTGAATATGTGCCCTTAAAACGGATGCAAATCAACTCAATGTTAAACTGAGCTCCATGTGTTTGCTGAATTTATGCATTTGTGTGTGTGTGTAACAAGGGTTTATTAATCTCTTGAGAAGCTGCTGCTTTAGACTGGGATCCTTTTTGGTGTTAAATATATAACTGAACTTGCAAATGACTCCTGTTTTAGTCACACAAACTAATATTCAAGTAGCTAACCCTTGGGAGAACAATACATAAATAGTAACCGATAACATGACACGGGTGGGAGTTGGATGATGTTCTGTAACCCAATCCACTTCATTTTGCTTCTGCATCAATTGGTTGAAAATAACCTAGACAGGTAGGAATAACCTAAAGTAACTACCAACCAATGGCTGGCTTCTCAGCAGCCTGTGTGAAATGAATCCGTGGTCTCAGCCAGTCTCCTATTAGGCACGACACTTGTCCACATGACTGAGGAGCCATGAATCCTAAATCCTCTCACACACACACACACACACACACACACCCCATCCATTTACCCACAGGGCAGGGACAGAAGAAGGGGCAGCTGCATCTGCCATGACCAAGCCTTTAGCAGTCCTGTGGGCAAACACAGTACTTCACTCCCCACCACTACTTACACATGAATACAAAAAAAAAAAAAAGGCAACAGGAGCCTAACCTGCAAATTCCACTGGGCCTCAAATCCCGAGAAGAAATACAAAACCTTCAGCATCTAACAATTAAGTTTGTCACCAGCTAGATTAGTTCTAAAAGCAAATATTCCATTTTCCCTGAAAGAAGTAGTGTGTCATTTTATGAATAAAGGAACAAAGACCCTTTCACTGTGCTGATAAATATAGTATCCCCTGTCACAAACAGGACTGGAACCTGACAGAAATCAGAATAAAATGAGGGTATTTTAATAGATCTCCCTTTAAACAAAATATAATGCAACAATTATTTGGCATACTTTGTTTTTCTCTTGGCGTCCCCAGGTATTATGCTAGCTAACATGTCTGTAATTGCTTAGAGATGCTATTTTGCTATTTGGTTTCTGGTGGAGTAAAGAAAAATACCTTAAAACAGGATATTTAGCTAATGCATAGTAACAGGAAACAAACAGGCACAGAAAGATCTGTCATTTAATAAGACCCTTATAGGTCTTGTTTAGTCCAGACTGCACAGTTATATCAGTTCATTCATAAGCGATGCAATTACTGAGGGAGGCTACACTATGCCCCTTTTAAGACTCTCATCACCAAATTTCCACAAATAACAGACCGTGCCCTCTCCTCTCCTGGCATCCTCTGTCTGTGGCACACCATATGCTAATGACCCAGTGTCTCCCGATGCTGTTCACCTCGTGGTTCCAGCATGTGCCCATTTTAATGGTATTCATGGACATTTTGAAAAGAAAGGGTGCAGCATGGCCTCACTGCCCCTTTAAGGAGTGCCCAGCCTCTATGGTAAGAAAACTGGTCAAGCTCAGAGTCAGGCACTCAGAACAGGTGCTCTAGCCTAGCTGCGTGCAGCTGTCTAGAGTGGAGATGCAAGCTCCTCTTTCTAACCAGTAAGCACCAGTCAGCATGTACCTCTTCCATTCTCCCACACACATTCCCTCCCCATCAAAACAGGCTCTCATTCTGTCTGTACATTCATGGCTGAAATAAAAATGTGTGCTAATTTTTTGTTCTCGTGTTTTGTTTTTTTACTTTCGACATGCAGTGATCTCTGTAGAACAACTGCCTTTATAAACACAATTACCGCATGCATACACACATCAGAAGGTTTTCCCCCTTCTCCTTTTGCTAAGCTGCAGGCAGAACAATGCTGAAACATACATTTAGCAACACCTGCTGCACCGCATTAATATGCACAGGAATGTATTGACGTTTTCCCCCTTGAACACTGAGGCTGCATTGTTCTTTACAATCCATCAGTGGCTCACTTCCCTCCCCCCCACCCCCGCCAACAAGACCCCTTTTTCAACATGTCCTTTTTTGAAAGCACGGACTGACGCTCACATTTTGGAATGCACTTCATTAAAATGTAGCTGCCCAATTCCAACCTGCAATGCGGAGGCAATACAAAGCAAGCGCCACGCTTCCTCCTGCATTTCTTTCAAAAGTCCCATTGTTCGGAAAGCATCTGGTCCTGATCTCAGCCTATTCGTGCCCATTGACCCCTCTTTTCATAGCATAACCGTTCAAGAATGGGCCTCACGTAAAGCCTGCTTGATGAATTAAAAAGCAGCACTAGCCATCTGTCCTCTCGGGCTGAGCTCAGACTGTGCAGCTACTCCCCCTCAGCCTCCCCAATCTCGCTATCCCCCTCCATTATACACATAACCTGAAGCTGATAAACCCCTGGGTTTGCGCAGTAAACACTGACACAGCTCATCATACTTGCTGTTTTACATTGATTACGCTAGCGTCTAGGGGGGAAAAATGCATTAGAATGTTCTCACTTGCCTGAGTCCTTCGAAATTCAAGCACAAATACAACATTAATCCTTCCTTTGTGAGGTCTTGTCTTAAAGTCGTGCTATGTAATGATCCTCAGCACTGCAGCAGAGGGGAATACAAAAATGCAGGGATCAGAAGCAGGGGGAGGACAGGGCTTACTTGCATCAGGGTTTCTGCCACATGACAAAAGGTTTGAGAGGGAACAATAAGCTGGCAGGAGCAGGTGACAGTGCAAAAGGGGAAATGCAGAAGCCTGCCTTTTATATTACTGGTGACATTTCTAACACATGACAACAATTTCCATCTGTATTTAAGCTGGGAGTGTGAGAAAAGAGCATTACATCACGACTGCTCGATCGGAGGGGCTGTGGAATATGTAGGCCAAGGGGATTAAAAAGCACCTGTGTATGCTGGAAATCTGAAATACCAGTCAACAGATTTCCTCTCCCCCTTTTCATTTGTCTGTCACTTTCACTAGAGCATGCCCAGGGAAGTGGTGAAATGGTACTGTCCGCCTTCGCAAGGCACCAGAATGGGGGGAAATTATTATATCTAATCTATCTACCTCTCTATAGCTCTTTGTAGGCATTCTAAGACAAAATACAGAGTCAGTCTCTCTCTCTGTATCTCTTTCTGCAGTGGTCTCAAGTGTCTGTTACTGCACTGACTTTCCTCTCTTAAATCTACTGGGAATTTCAATGGCAACACCAAGATTTTCTTCTTTTAAGCCAAGCATATGTCTGTACATTTTAAATAGTAAACATCAAGAGTAGAGACCAGAAGATATTTTGGGGAGAACGAGATACTGTTTTGACTGCTTCAGTGCCAGCAGGTAGGTGTATGTCTGGGACTCTCAGCACTTCCCATAAAATAGTATTGCGTGGGTGAGACACAAAAATCCCAGTGGATTTTAGCTTCACAAGGAAGTCTACCTGCTAACAGTTCAGAGGCTGCTTTGCAGGGCTAGCCCCTGGCCTGTGCTGGGATTGAATTTGGATTGCTGAGGTTGTACCTCACATCTGGGCCAGGCACAAATTCGGAATACTACAGAAAGTCTGCGAAGTCCCTCCAAGAAGGAAGCATGGTGTCCTCAAGCAATCCCACTGGGCAAACACAACATTGCATCCATGGGCCAGCTTCATCCTACAGTGACAGGTGCTCAATCAAGGACAAATAGGCAGACTTCTGGCCAAGAGAACTGCTGCAATAGGAGGGCTTTGTGGGTGTAGACTGGCAGGAGAAAATAAGCAAGGCAAGAGGATACTTGCTTCCTTCCAAAGTAAATCCTATTTTGCTGACAATTACACCCCTAGCCTACAGCAGAGTCCATGCTACACAAATTATAGGTAGCCATAAAGTCTGGTGCATACAATCGGAAAACCAGCTGCTTTAGCAAGCAAACGTTTTAAACCACATGTACGTCTGGCATGCGCTATTCACAATGTAACTTGTCACAGTTATTGACCTTTGCAGTCCGAGACCTGCCCGTATATTACACATGTGCGCGCACAAGAGCAAGTCAGAAGGACAGAGCATCCCTTCATTGCACTGTTTTACTGATATACAGACAACACGAAGGCCACACCACTAACTAATGGTAGTTGCAGAAAGATGTGTATCCTGACCGAAACTGCACTTGGACTGTTACACGAGGCAGGATGGTTGAGTAGAAAATGTCTCCAACTGCAAGAATGAGCCCTATCTCAACTTTAAGAAACAAACACATTAAAAGAAAAGAGAGACAGAGAGAAAGGTTTGATTATATATTTTTCAAGTCTTTTTAGGTTTACAGGAACATAAAAAAAATTCAGAGTCCTGAACAAGCCACCTGGGCCAGTTTCCTCACTTTTTATGGGTTCCTTGTTGAAAAAAAAATCTTCTCTCAAGATTCCTCTCTCATATCTTTCAACCACAGCCTCACTAAATTACAACTGCCTCCAGTTAAATCTCTTGTGAGTAGCAGTAGCTCTTCTGGGAGCAAAAAAAAATCCAAAATCTGGAACTAGACTGGATTTAGAATACTAGCTATGGTACATTTAAGAGTGAAAAAATATACATAGCATTTTATTCCTTCTCCCCCACACACATAAAACTAAAACTATTGCATAAACCAAATTAAAATGCTTTCAGCAGATCATACTCCAATCAGGCAGCACCAAAGTGGAAACACAGTGAAAAAGTCTTTTCATAAAGAGAAACAAATGGAGCATTTTACTTTTTTTTTTCCATAAAGGCAGCTTCCCAATCATCTATGAAAACTCTTCCATACGATTCGGAAAAAACAAAGTCCGTAACAATATAAATCACTTATTTTTATCTGAGGTTTGAAGATTTTTTTTTCCTACAAAAACCCCCAAAACAAAACCACCCACAAAAATCGAATGAAACACACACACACACACACACACACACACACACACACGGAATGAAAACAACTGTGTCTGTGAAAGGAAACCAAGATCTAAAGTAATCAATTTCTCAGAGCTCCTGTGGGCCCAAAAGCAAGTTATTCCGATGGTTAGGAAAGATAGAAAATGTGGCAAAAGACCACCTTGGCTTACCCTTGAGATCTTGCAGGACCTACAAAATAAAAAGGCATCATATAAAAAATGGAAACTAGGTCAGATCACAAAGGATGAATATAGGCAAATAACCCAGGAATGCAGAGGCAAGATTAGACAAGCAAAGGCACAAAATGAGCTCAAACTAGCTATGGGAATAAAGGGAAACAAGAAGACTTTTTATCAATACATTAGAAGCAAGAGGAAGACTAAGGACAGGGTAGGCCCACTGCTCAATGAGGAGGGGGGAACAGTAACGGGAGACTTGGAAATGGCAGAGATGCTTAATGACTTCTTTGTTTCGGTCTTCACTGAGAAGTCTGAAGGAATGTCTAGTATAGTGAATGCTTACGAGAAGAGGGTAGGTTTAGAAGAGAAAATAACGAAAGAGCAAGTAAAAATCACTTAGAAAAGTTAGATGCCTGCAAGTCACCAGGGCCTGATGAAATGCATCCTAGAATACTCAAGGAGTTAATAGAAGAGGTATCTGAGCCTCTAGCTATTATCTTTGGGAAATCATGGGAGACGGGGGAGATTCCAGAAGACTGGAAGGGGGCAAATATAGTGCCCATCTATAAAAAGGGAAATAAAAACAACCCAGGAAATTACAGACCTGTTAGTTTAACTTCTGTGCCAGGGAAGATAATGGAGCAGGTAATCAAAGGCATCATCTGCAAACACTTGGAAGGTGGTAAGGTAATAGGGAATAGCCAGCATGGATTTGTAAAGAACAAATCGTGTCAAACCAATCTGATAGCGTTCTTTGATAGGATAACGAGCCTTGTGGATAAGGGAGAAGCGGTGGATGTGATATACCTAGACTTTAGTAAGGCATTTGATACGGTCTCGCATGATATTCTTATAGATAAGCTAGGAAAGTACAACTTAGATGGGGCTACTATAAGGTGGGTGCATAACTGGCTGCATAACCGTACTCAGAGAGTAGTTGTTAATGGCTCCCAATCCTGCTGGAAAGGTATAACAAGTGGGGTTCCGCAGGGGTCTGTTTTGGGGCCGGTTCTGTTCAATATCTTCATCAACGATTTAGATGTTGGCATAGAAAGTACGCTTATTAAGTTTGCGGATGATACCAAACTGGGAGGGATTGCAACTGCTTTGGAGGACAGGGTCAAAATTCAAAATGATCTGGACAAGTTGGAGAAATGGTCTGAGGTAAACAGGATGAAGTTCAATAAAGATAAATGCAAAGTGCTCCACTTAGGAAGGAACAATCAGTTTCACACATACAGAATGGGAAGAGACTGTCTAGGAAGAAGTATGGCAGAAAGAGATCTAGGGGTCATAGTGGACCACAAGCTTAATATGAGTCAACAGTGTGATACTGTTGCAAAAAAAGCAAACGTGATTCTGGGATGCATAAACAGGTGTGTTGTAAACAAGACACGAGAAGTCATTCTTCCGCTTTACTCTGCGCTGGTTAGGCCTCAACTGGAGTATTGTGTCCAGTTCTGGGCACCGCATTTTAAGAAAGATGTGGAGAAATTGGAGAGGGTCCAGAGAAGAGCAACAAGAATGATTAAAGGTCTTGAGAACATGACCTATGAAGGAAGGCTGAAGGAATTGGGTTTGTTTAGTTTGGAAAAGAGAAGACTGAGAGGGGACCTGATAGCAGTTTTCAGGTATCTAAAAGGGTGTCATCAGGAGGAGGGAGAAAACTTGTTCACGTTAGCCTCTAATGATAGAACAAGAAACAATGGGCTTAAACTGCAGCAAGGGAGATTTAGGTTGGACATTAGGAAAAAGTTCCTAACTGTCAGGGTAGTTAAACACTGGAATAGATTGCCTAGGGAAGTTGTGGAATCTCCATCGCTGGAGATATTTAAGAGTAGGTTAGATAAATGTCTATCAGGGATGGTCTAGACAGTATTTGGTCCTGCCATGAGGGCAGGGGACTGGACTCGATGACCTCAAGAGGTCCCTTCCAGTCCTAGAGTCTATGAGTCTCCAACAAAAGCTGGAGAATGTTTTCTAAGTTTATTTGGCCCTTCGTGTTTTGAATGTTAGCCTTCATAAATAACGTTTCATGAGCTTTACAATGATATCCTTCCTTTTGCATTTGCACTGTGGGATTTTTTACACAAAATGTATAATCTATCACTGAAAGAGAAAAAACAACAAAAACAAGTAGTTGAGGCTCAATTCAACACAGTTCTGAGCACTCACTCCTACTGAAGTGCATGGATTCCACATCCATCGCATCAGCCCCTTTATATTCGTACATTTCTAAGTGCTATTTTCAGCACCAAACTTAAAAAAAAACCCCATTTTTGTGCCTACTAACAGGGACAGGAATATTTAACGAATGTGGGGGTCTAAAGTCCAACAAAATAATTAATGAGCACCAAATTTACACCAATAGTATAGTAGCTGTTTTGTCATATGCCAAAGAATTTTATACCTTTTCTTCTGCAGAAAGTCAAAGGCAAGTTATAAATCATTTCAATATGTGGAAAAGGATCTTGTCCTTATGGTAACCCCAACTTCTCACCATGAAACAAGAGCATCTTGAGATGAGATTTTACAGCTGGGTTTTAACTCACATAGCACTGGAAGTGTGAGATAGAGCATTCTTTTAGGTAGGAACAAACTTCTTTGACAGACCCCCTTAGTCTTTTCATCAGTACGTTTTGGAACCAATTCACTTACCAGGTGGGAACAGCAAATGGGGAACAAACTGTGAATTCACATAAATGTAAACTCAGCAAGATGTGGAAATAAAACCCAGATGGGTGCACTTTAGATTAAGGGTCAGCGTTTTAACATCACCTTCCACTTTTCCATTCTGATAGGTGATGTAGAACAATCACCTCCTTCTTGAGACAGGACTCAAATTAAACCATGAATCACTAAGAAAAACACACAGGCAAGCAATATCTCCAAGTAAGTCTCCAGGCTAATCAAGAATCTACAGTTACTGTGCTAAGTTGCTGCTTGTGGTTTGTGCCTCTTTACAACTAAGATTTGGGAGCAGAAGTAGTTTCTCTATGGGGAGATAGAGCTAAAAAATTTCTTCACATTCAAAATCTTACATGTGTAGGGTCACTGTTAAAGTGTTACTTTCTGCTTTTATATTTCATCAGGCTCTGTCCAATGGGCAGCTGTCACATACATGTCATTCCATAAAGTCAACTTTGGGACTCATCTATGTTACCATATTCCCCAACATGCTCCTGCAGACAGCGCGCACAGCCGTCTGCCTCTTACATCTGCTAGCAGAAGCCAAGAACATCACTACCTCCAAGAGCTGCATCCCACACTAAGCATCATATAGCGCTAGCCACTGGAATACCTACGGAATTGCAGACTGTATTTGCATGAACATCAGATGAATGTTTGATTAATGCAGTCACAACTAATAGCAAAGGAATTCATAATGTTTTACCCACTCACTGGGGAAGTGCTACCTGAAAGCCAAGGTCTCTCTCAGGAAGGAAATAATTCTTGTAAGGAGAAGTTCATTTACAGAAGAAACAAAATATAACCATAGATGAGGTAAATGAAGATGTGAACAACTTGAAATGCTAGGTGAAGAGACACTGAATGGCATGTAGTAACTGAAAGATGGCTATCACCTTCAAAACATGTTGAAAGTTGTTTATCAGATCAGAGTTAAAAATAAGTAGAGAAATCTAATAGGGTTATAATACTGAATTTACCATTTTAATGTCATTATCGATGCTCTTTAATGCTGGTACATTACAAAATGTCTATCCAAGTAATTCTCTTGTGCAGTTAGTTATACAATATCATATCCGCAACTTTTTCTACAAAACAGTAAGCATTTTGGGAGCAGGACAAGAGGGGGTAATATTAGAAAACACTACAGTGAAACGATTTGAAAAACACAGAAGTGAAAAAATGGGCAAAATATTAATGAACATTATCGGAACACTATATTCCTCAAAGATCCCACTCTATTATCTTGTCTTCATATTTTAGTGCTCCCATTAACAGGATTCCACCATAAGTCTCACAATATTGGCTGTTTTTCTTAATGCCCCAGTGCCTGGCAGTAAGAGATTCTATGAGAATCTCAGCATTTTTTTTAAAGCTTCCAGTCTCCATGCAGAAAACAGCCAGGACACCCTAAAGCCTCAAACTAGCAGCCAAATAAAAAGAACCCAAAATATATTTTTTTAAATAATCATGGTTTTTACACCAATTTCATGTTTTTGGGGGCTGACTCGTGACCTTTGGATGCTAAGGGCTGACACTACTGCATTTATATCCATCTCTTCTGTCAATCTCCAGAATTTGAAAAGATGTCTAGAGGGGCAGGGCTTTGTTTGTTTTGAAGTATTTGCCCCGATTCGTAAATACTATCGAGAACAGGCTCCAAATGCTACAAAGAACATCTGCATAATTTTGAGCATATGACTATTCCACTAAGTTGTGTAAAGTTAAGTAGACGTGTAAGTTTTCACAGGATCAGAGCTCATGTCACCCCAAAGCATGATTATGTAATTTTTTCCAACCGGTTTAGACATATTGGTATGTGAGACAGCTAAATTCTACATTTCTTTATTAGGTTGTGAAGGAAAAAGCTCCAGCATTTGTCTGCAAGTCATAAATTGGGAGTGAATTTATTTCTGACACACAGTTAAAAATGCAGTTAAACTTTCTTTTAAAACCTCCTAAGGTGCAGATCATAAAGAACAAAAAGCAGATCAAAATCCTATGGCCAGTGGCATTCTAGGGATCCCCTGCTGTCTTTCCCCCCTTTGCCCTGCACAGACACAGCAGGTCCATGCTGAAATATATGCACAGATACTTGCAAGACATCAGTATCCAGCCAATTATTTAATAATACACATCTCATTTTCAAGACATATAATCCCTTCTAAGAGCCATTTATTACACATTCCCACTTAAATAGTAATTTTCACAACCATCAGTGAAATAGATGTGTTCACTCTTAAATTGCTAATTAGGTGTGGTCTGGGACATTACAAAGCCCTTTAAAAAGATATCAGGGAACTCTACTGTTTCCCTTAAACAAATCTACTCTGGCAACCACCCAGGAATCTTGACTTCATAACTCAAGGCCCTCATTATTCAGGAGGACATGATATATCCAGAACATTATGATTAATAAGAGATTTATTTCCCTTTCCATGGGGATAGAACTAGAAATATTTCCTGTAAGGTGGAGGTGGGGGAAGGGGCGCTGGCTATATTCACTGACTTCGATTAAAAAAAAAAATCAATGAATGAATGAATTTACAAAGATATTATTTCTAATATGCAGTAGGGCTCCAAAAAGCAAGTACCTTGGAACCTGAAAGTTATTTCACACGAATATGTCGCTAGCTTCCTTTGCACTGAAATAAAATGCCACTACTTTACAAGAATAATACAGTGTGCTATTCACAGAGAAGCAAGAAAGTAATGACAGAACAAGCAGGAATGGTTTCAAGTTGAAGTGGGGGAGGTCTAGGTTGGATATTAGGAGAGACTATTTCACTAGGAGGTTGGTGAAGCACTGGATTGGGTTACCTAGGGAGGTGGTGGAATCTCCATCCTTAGAGGTTTTTAAAGCCCGGCTTGACAAAGCCCTGGCAGGGATGATTTAGTTGGGATTAGTCCTGCTTTGAGCAGGGGTTGGACTAGATACCTCCTGAGGTCCCTTCCAACCCTGATATTCTATGATTCTATTAAAGGGTAATATTTTGTTGATAGATTTGCCACAGTTCATTTCCAAAGACTCACCATGGTTTTTCAATTTTTTGCTTAAGTCAATTTGAAGGGGCACCCTCAAACTCAGCATGAGTCTGCATCTACCGTACCCTTTCTATTCTGCCAAAGCACAAGTGTAGCCAAATCTGTGGCTGATAAAAACAACTCGAGCACTTCCACTGGAAGGAAAACATTCTTATATATTTGGCATTTCATTTACAAAACTGGACTTCAGAAGTAAAATGAGAGAGCTGTTTGTGTGACTCCTGTAGTCTACAACAATACTTTCAAAATAAAGAAATGGGACAGTTCTGTGTGACATCTTTAGGGTCACTAGGTAGTTGTACGAAAAAGAACTTGCGTGCTGGAGTTTTCTGCCACCTTCTGACTAAACAGCAGTATATTCATATTTCTTGGACTGGGGGACTTTTCCAGTAATTCTTTGTCTGAACAAGTTTATCATGACCCACTCAATTGTTACTAACGTTCAAGCTGAGCTAAAGAAGAGCGTTAAAGAATATCTACCCTCTTTTCACTTTTCATTTTATTCTAAATATGGACCACTCATTCCAGTGGATTGTTTCATCGTGGTGGAACACAGAGCAAATTCTACTCAATATGGCTATAAACCTTCAACACCTGTTTTGTAGTTAGAACAGAGAAACCAAACATTTGTTTGATGAAATGAAAACCCATGACATGTCAGCCATCATGAAAGACACACTTGGGGCATTGAGACACAACATGAAAAATCTGGATGTACGTTCACTTTACCCAAATGGTTGGCTATATTACCTCTGACCCAATGTCTCCAATCAACACTGTGCTCAGATTTACCATTGCTGGGCTTCGTACCTTGCTGGGTATGTTGGGGTTCTTTTCTTCCATAGTTTAAACTGTGAAGTGGGTAAAAACATGGGACTACCTTAGCTGACAACCAAGATGCCTTCTAAAGTAACCCATAGATCTCTCTAGATCCCACGTTTGAACAAACAGTAGCAACTGAGCCAGAATTTACAGACTCTCTGTGCCTTTCTGCAGATTTGCAGCCTTAAAATCTTTCAGAATTTAGAGCGCCTGTACAGTCTGTCTGTGTTACCTGAACAGCCACTTCAGACGCCCTACAGATGTACAAAGCAATCACGTGAAACTACAGCACCCAAAACGAAAAAGGCAACACAAAGTACACCAGGTATTAATAAAGAAAAAGGAAACCAGACAGGAGATCTCTTCCTGCACGTCTTACCCATATCTTGCTTGGGAAATGGCATGGGAGAGTCTTATGAGGCCGAACCACGAAGAGTCTGCATTTCTGCTTTGGACTGTATTGGTTTCTGATGCTTCTTGTAGTTTCAGTACTGTGTCTCTTTGAAATAAAAAAAGCTACATCTAAACAAAAAGGCACATAGATGGAGAAATATTAGCCATCCTACAAGCTCTTATTTCCAAACCTAAAGAACCTCCAACAGTTCCATTGGTTTAAAATGTATATGGATTTAAAAGTAGAGGCCAGATGGAAAAATGTCTGAGGGCCCTCCGATTAAACAGAGACAATGGTATATATAAATAAACTAACCTACACAAACGTTGCTCATGTAGCTCAAAATTGGATATTACTGCTTCTATAAGTTAATATTTGCAATAATTCTCTCCCAGAAAATTTTAGCCTACAGAAGAATATTCAGGGTGCCAGCAATGCACTGTTCAGAAATATGGTGACAAGAATATTCTGAATGGACTAGGGGGTTTTTCAGTATATCTGTTGTGCAATACTATAGAAAAACCCATTGTAATTTATTCATGCTGAGTGAACATATTCAAGGACACTGAAAAAGTGCTCTGAAAACAGGCTAAACAATACTCTCCAGAGAATGCAATAGGATGAAACTGAACTTTACAGACATTGATAGGTGATAAGGATACAGTGAAAAATTTCAACTTTTTTGTAAATTGATTTATAGCTAGGACAAATACTTGAAATAATTAATTACCTTTTCTGTGCTAGGGCACCTTGTTCACACCATGCTCAAAAGAATGCTTTCATAATCATGGACACTGCAACTTTTTTTATTACAGAGTAGAATTAAATGCGTATATACAATAGTAAAGGCATCAAAAAGCATTTAGATAATAAGCAACGCCACACTTCTTGAAGGCTTTTGATAATTCAAAGAACATTTGCTTATATAAACCTCTGACTTACTGCTTATGAAAGAAAATAACGGACTGTCAGCAATTCTGTTTATCTTAAAAAAACAGCAGCTAAAATAAATCAGAAAGTGCTACTCTATGAACCCTAGTATATAACAAATATGTCTACTCATATTATACAGGTCTTTTCACGTGATTCCAAGAATTGGCTGATGCACACAACTGGCAATATATAAATCATAATGAATATTCATTTTAAGAAAAATCAGCTGAATTGTCGTTAAATCCAGACTAATTAGAGCCTACAAGAGGGTTTGCTTGTATTTCTACCAGTTCATTTTCATGTGTCTTCTTTTCTGAAATACTGTGGGTTTCTCTGGTGCTAATGAATGCAAAGGATTTCATCAGTTACCCCTAGATATCACCAGGCAGCTGCTCTGCAAGTTTTGCCAACAGACTGCCCAAAGCCTGGCCCATCTAGCCCTACTCACCACTGATCAGAAAAAGCCAATGTTGCCTAATGTAGTGATTTATTTTGTGATGGGAATCTAATCCCCCATGGATATTTAATGTGCCAAACTCATTTTCGCTTGTAAAATTATTTTAAATCCAGGCTTGAACCTAGGGTTTCTACCAGTGAAATATGTACCACATACAAGGAAGAAAATGCACAGAGTTGTAATTATTAAATAAGTACATTCAACTACCATTAAGCCCAAGAACTGAACGTGGCCCTCTATATCCATTTCATAATGTATCTCCTCTGATGTGACATCACAATTTCTTGCTTTGTGTTATTGACCTTCCTTTAAAACTTCGAAATCTCCTTTCACAGATGTGAGGAACTCTTGGAATGGGGGCCCTCTTTCTCAAGTTTCCCACAAAAAATTAAGAGAGCTTGAACAAACCAGACGACTGGATGTCACATACTGTTGGTTTTCAAAGTCTCTTTAGAATTCCATACAACTCTTATTCCAATGTCTTTTTAACTATTGCTTTCCATTTCAATATGGCACTTTCACGGTCAACTGTAGCAAATGGAGCTGGTACTCTGGGATTCAAAACAAAGGAAAAAACTGAACTCTGGGTGGCTTGGCTGCTGCAGGGTGCATGACCAGAAGAGCTGTAACAGACCGATCTAACCTTAAGTGAGCCAGCCAATTTATCCCCCCCCAGTACGCGTTTATTTTGGGGAACTGACAACTACAGAACAAAGTTAAAGAACCCAGAAGGGTTTAAAAGAGCCCTCCAGGAAAAATTTGCTATGCAAAGAGCGAGCCTAGTCTAAATCTCTGCCCTAAGAAAGCCATCATACTGACCTTGGGTGTCTCTGTATCTACAGCAAAAACATCTACAGCCTGACTTTTTTTTTTTTTTTAAAGTCAGTGGACAAAAGGACAAGACAAGCATTATTAAATCCAAGGGTAACAGAATGGGAACTAATGCAGAATTTACAAGAACTGGGAAGTAAGTGATTGCTGACCTGTGTTATTCAATTTTGCATCAGGTACATTGCTTTGGCATGTTGTACTAGCTAAAAACAAAAACAACAACAAGGCAGATTCAGGCTGCCAGGCCTCCTAAACGTAGATCTCACTGCCTGAATGACTCTGAAGATACAGAAGACCCCCAGAGTAGCAAAGGAATCAAATGAATAGGACCAGGACACAAATACCAAACAGAGTCTGTCTGGAGGTAACAACATCTTTCTTATTCTCCTTGGTCCATTGTGAAAAGGGAGCTGCTATCAGATCTCTTAGAATAAGTAACTAGGACAAATGGCCAGTCCAGCTTGTTTATTTTAAACCAGCCCATTTCAGCATCATTTTAAGATGGAGATGACCTTGTCCACCCAGCCTCCTGTATTTAGACTTGTTCTATTGTCAGGTCATCATCGAACCGACGGACTACACACACCTATTATAACATTAAAGTATGTCACTACTGGGTATTCTTGTCAATTGATACAGTGCAAATATATTCCAGATGAAAACTACTTGGAAACACTAATTCAGAATGCAATGTTCTGGGCAGGTTCTCAGGTTTACTCTGAACCAGCCATGTTTTCTACAGAGTAACTCTTTACGGCTGTCCTTTCAGAAATGATATGATAATGTCAACCAATTAGCATAGCCCAATGCTACTTTTAGGGGGAGAGTGATATTTCCAGGAACAACAATAGTCTGTCAAAAATACCATAGGAGGTTAACCAGCCTGAGGGCCTCCAGTCTCCTCCAAACCCAGACATATCCCAAAGCCAAGTCAACACTATGGACTTTTGCTGACATAGTTATGTCCATCAGGAGTGCGAAGAGGTATAAATCTGATGAACATAGCTGTACTGGCAGAATTCCCTAGTGTAGATGCAGTTATATACTGGTAGAGATTGTTTTGCTTGTGGGTAGGTGAACCTAGAATAAGCTTAAGTCAACAAACGCACAATTCTGCAGGGATAAGTTGCACCCACACTAGGAAAACTCCGCTGGTGTAGTAGCAAAGCCTTTCTAGACACAGACCTGGCCCAAAATTGCTGAACTGTCTCCAGTACAGTATTCACACTCTCTGCCAGGAGCAATAAAGCCATTGACTAGTCCAGAAATATTGCATTTCTTCTGATAGCCTTAATGAACCCATACAAGGTCAGAAACCAAAAAGGATGCAATGCCTCAGAGTCAGGCAGGCATACAGGAACTACTAGAGACTGTCAGCGTTCTAGACACCTGAATCACCCAACATAACATGGGTCTATAGTCTAGCTTTGGCAAGGGATACTATGCCTAGGGCAGGGGTTCTCAAACTGGGGCTGGGACCCCTCAGGGGGTCACGAGGTCATTACATGGGGGGTTGCGAGCTGTCAACCTCCACCCCAAACCCTGCTTGTCTCCAGCATTTATAATGGTGTTAAATGTATAAAAAAGGGGTCATATTCAGAGGCTTGCGATGTGAAAGGGGTCGCCAGTAAAAAAGTTTGAGACCCACTGGCCTAGGGAATGATGAGTGCAGTCTAGGGTGACCAGATGTCCCAATTTTATAGGGAAAGTCCCAATTTGGGGGTCTTTTTCTTATATAGGCTTCTATTACCCCCCACTCCCTGTCCCGATTTTTCACATTTGCTGTCTGGTCACCCTAGTGCAGTTATTTATCTGAGTGAGTGAAGAAAGGATCCTAGCTCAAGTATCTTAAGGTTGCTGCCTTCTCAGAAGTGAAGAACCCTCCCCCCACCCCACAACACCTCAGAGCTGTCATACTATATAGTGATGAAGTATATAAATATCAATGACTGGCATTACGAATGAACTAATTGGTTCAGCTGACATGAGAACTGGCTTGGTTTCTAAACTACACCTTTTTTTTTTTTTTATAAATAAGGTTTGTGTAGAGTAAGTGATGTGTCATGTCTCCTGCATCCTATCTGGCTCTAGCCTTCAATGATTAAGTTGGGCCCAGGGTATCTAGAAAGCTAATCTTGCATGTTTGGGTGTACCAGTAATATCAGTCCTTAGATCACACGAAATCTGAATTCAGAGGCCCAAGGCTCACAGGAAGGCTTATCAGATCTGCTGTTCACGATAACCTTAGCAGAAAATAGAGGCTGGAGTAGGCAGAAGGAAATTGAAGGCAGAGGTTTTGTTAGAGAGAGGCTGGTAACACCTGAGGCAGGGAAGGAAGTAAAGAGCAGAGTGTTTGTTATAGAGGTTGACCACAAATCTGGCATAGCTTTAGGAAAGGTCATGGCTACCTGGCTCTTACCATCAGCTCCCGAGGTAACATTTAGGCGTGCATTTACAGATTTCCTTTTAAAAAGCCCAGTTGGCACCCTGGCTATTTTATTAAGAATTAAACATAAAAATAACTATATGGGCTGTGCGTGTGTGCATGCACACACGGTTTTATACACTGCACTTTAAATTTGAGTTTATTTCACTATTTCAAGGTCCAGTTTCTTTACAAAGTAGTCCCTATGCTCAGTGGGTCACTTGCAAAGCCATCTGATCTCTGAATTCTGGCTTCGCTCTTTAAGTGCGATTGTTATTTCACATTCCCAAAAAAACGCAACGAGAGCTGCACCTCTCCGCTCCTCTATCCCTGTGTCTTCATAAGGAAAAGAGATGTGGTCTTACCTGGAGTTAGCTAACTACAGTCCTTGGGAAAATGAGACAGTATGTAGTTTTCACAACAGTAGCAGGTTGAACTAAAGACTAGTCTTCCCCATTGGATTTAGCTCAACCTGCTAACTTATGTCGAAACTACCAACTGCCTGGTCTTGACTAGGGTTTTACCTCAAATTAATTGACTCGACTTACTATGATTCTTTCTATTATGCAAGGAGAGGCAGTCATGGACCAGGACCCCAATGGGCTCGGCACTGCAAACACACAAAACACACAGTTCCTGTCCTAAAGAACTGACCATTTAAGTACAAAACAAGAGACAACAGATGGATACAGGCAGATGGGGAAGTACAAGGAAATAGTGAGACAATACCGATCCGCAGGACAGGCAATGTTCATTCAAAACCACACCTTTTCTCCTCCTGAAAACAAAGCTTTTCATTTAGTTTTGTTGGATGGTTTGTAACCTGAAAAGTCTGCAGTAGTTTTAAGAGCTGTTGTTTGACAAGCAATGTGGTAAATAAAAGCCCATCATTTTTCCTTTAGAGCATAACTTGCAGTCTGTGCACAGCTGAACCACAAGGGTTTGGTATGAACCTCCTAAGATTTAGAGGAAAGAGCCAGTTTACACTTCCTTCTCCATTGTACATTAATCAATCATCACTTCATGTATTCCTCCTGATACTAGCAACAATCAGCAGTAAGCAGTCCAAGCATGCTCAGTTTGAGTGACCTTGTGTGCTTGTAGCATGTTTACCAGATAATCAGCAGGGAATTCCATTTTCAAAATACAAGACTTCATAATCCATTAGCACTAGAGATTGGTCCAGAGCTCTGGATTTACTGGTTACATGTACCAAGGAATAAAAGTATGTGAGTATGCAACTAGATTAATCTCTGGACCTGTAAAAGCATCCCAAACCACCATGCATACCGCAGGTTCATTCAAATTCACACATGTACATGTTAAACATCATATCAAAAACAGACTCATCTCCTTTCCACAGCACACAGAGGAAAAATGTTACCTGATGTATAGCTCTGCGAGGACAGGGATACACAATAAATAACCTCTCCTTGCAGATTTTTCTATTTGTTACATAATTGGAACATGATTACAGATGTTCTTATTAAACGCCAGAACAAAACATCTCTCCGTTATTTTTAAAAGGCAGAAATCACTCTATCCCTTTCCTCCCTGCTACTCCAATTCTAAAACAAAGCACAGTAAGTTTAAATTCAAGCAGTTTAACTCACAGTCAAGTTCAATAAATCTGAGAAACAAATCAACAGAAAGAGTTTCAAAATGTAACCTTAGCAACACAGAAAATGCTTCAATAGAACTTCTGCACATATTCTTTATTTGCTGTGTCTGAAATTGGAATACAAGTCAAAAGAAATACATGGGCAGAAGGATATTAGCATCAGGACTCTGAAGCCATTGAGCCTAAAATTGCATTCATTCACATTCCTAGAAGGCATCTTGTTCAGTAGTCCTTTAAAAACTGCAGCCAGGCAAATTACAAGCATAAAGACTAATCACATTTTGGATTGACAAACTGGAAAAGGGAAGCGTTCAATAGGATCAGTGTTTATTCATTATGCCTGTGCATAGCATTTCAAAGAGTACTTCAGTCCCTCCTTTCCACTGATGAAATAAGACTAATGCAGCCATAAGAACATAAGAATGGCCCTACTGGGTCAGACCATGGGTCTATCTAGCCCAGTATCCTGTCTACTGACAGTGGCCAGTGCCAGGTGCCCCAGAGAGAATGAATAAAAACAGGTAATCATCAAGTGATCCATCCCCTGTCACCCATTCCTAGCTTCTGGCAAAAAGTGGCTAGGGACACTATTCCTGCACATCCTGGCTAATATAGTGTGTGCAGATGAATTTATCTAGTTCTTTTTTGAACCATGTTATAGTCTTGGCCTTCACAACATCCTCTGGCAAGGAGTTCCACAGGTTGACTGTGCGTTGCGTGAAGAAATTATTTGTTTTAAATCTGTTGCCTCTTAATTTCATTTGGTGACCCCTAGTTTTTGTGTTAAGAGAAGTAGTAAACAACACTTCCTTATCTACTTTCTCTATACCAGTCATGATTTAATCACATCTCCCCTTAGCCATCTCTTTTCTAAGCTGAAAAGTCCCAGTCTTATTAGTTTCTCCTCATACAGAAGCCATTCCATACACCTAATCATTTTTGTTGCCTTTTTTGAATTTTTTCCAATTCCAATATATCTTTTTTGAGGTGGGGTGACCACATCTGCACACAGTATTCGAGAAGTGGGCATACCATGTATTTATATAGAGGCAACATGATATTTTCTGTCCTATTGTCTATCCCTTTATTAATTATTCCCAGCATTCTGTTCGTTTTTTGACTGCCGCTGCACACTGAGTGGATGTTTTCAGAGAACTATCCACAATCACCCCAAGATCTCTTTCTTGAGCGGTAACAGCTAATTTAGACCCCATCAATTTATGTGTATAGTTGGGATTATTATTCTTTCCAATGTGCATTACTTTGCATTTATCAACATTAAATTTCATCTGCAATTTTGTTGCCCAGTCACCCAGTTTTCAAATTGGTGATACACAGCTATTGTCATTAAAGGAGTCAAAGTTTGTCAAACAGTTGTCACACAATGGTATCCATTACTCCAGCCAAGTATTTCATATATAACCCTTAAGAAAGAAATGGGCACGTTATCCCAGATACCATTACATGAGAACCGTTGGCAAGTGTCAACTTTTTGATAACCACTATCACTTAATATTTCAGTAAGTCTCTGCAGTAGATAAATCAGCTGCTGTTCCTGTAAAGATGAGTAAGCCTCAAAATGTTTGTCAACTCATTTAAATACTTCAAGATTTAGATGTTTGCTTAAATTTTAACCACACCCCTTAGGAGAGCTGCCATTACCTTTCCAGTGTGTCCTGAGTGTATTTAGATTGATAGGAAGCATCTTTGGCTGTAATATGGTCCCCGAGCGAAGGCAGGAAGTGACACATGGGGGGCATTCCCTAAACTCCAAAAAGGTCAGGTTCAGTTTGAGCTTGGAGCAAAGATTCAGGTAATTTATTATACACTTCTCCTGAATCTTTAATGAGCAAAAATACCTTTCTGAACTGAGGGGGAAGGAAAGAGTTTTCAATTAGCTTTTAAAAAAACAACAAAGGACTTCTCTTTTCTTTTTTCATCCAGATTGACAATTGCATGAAAAGGGAGGTTTGTTTCTAAAGAGTTTGTCTGTTCCTGTTGCTTATTTCCTCCTTCAGTTCAGGATGATCCCTCATTAGTGACATCATCCCATTTCTACAGCAACAAGCAATGATGCCATAAAAAGGTTTGCAATTGCACAAGTCAAATAAACATCAGGAGCAAATCAATTTGAAGAAAGAAAGATCCTGTTCTTATTCAAGCAATTTAACAACCAGAAAAGGGGGAGGGGGGAGCGCACAGGACACAGACTATCTGATGTTAACACAGAACTGTTTCTGTGTCAAGTGTTTGTCCACGCTTTATGTAAGGCATCAACCAACCTGTAAATGCTATGTAGATAGCTGCTACATGATGGAACTCTGACATGCAGCAAGACAGGGTGCAACCAGCAAATCAGAACCCCAGGATGAAGTGGTTTCACTACCAAACCCGCTCTTTTCCTCACTCATTCCCCAGCATCTCACTTCCTTTCCCATCAACTGTACATTTATTTTCAAACTTTTTCCCATCACAATCCATTCTGGAACTACCATCCACTTTGTACCTTATCTCAGCCAATCCACAGAACCAGGCATATCATCTTCTCCGCTGTCACCAACACGAGAGCCCCATAGCCGTAAATCAGGTCTCCCCTATAGCAGTTCACAGCACCACTGACAGTTTACTACCAAAAGGATTTAATTTTATCACATGAACTTCACTGGGGGAATTTTTCATTACTTACAAGGCACAGCATGGCGATAAAGGTTATCTCTAATTGTCTGCTGCAGCTCGTGGTCTGGAGATCCTTTCTGAAACCTCTGGTTGAGATAATGCCTCAGATCTTTGTTCAGTCTACTTCCTGCAAAGAGAAAACAGCTATTTTTAAAAAAGCTACAAATAACCCCCAATACATTACCAAAACAAGACACTCCAGAACACAGGCTTCTATCTCTGGGAAGAGGATGAGAAGACCAACACCATGGGACAGATGTCAAGTCACCATGTTTAATATCAGAGGGGTACCCGCGTTAGTCTGGATCTGTAAAAGCAGCAAAGAGTCCTGTGGCACCTTATAGACTAACAGATGTATTGGAGCATGAGCTTTCATGGGATACATCTGACAAAGTGGGTATTCACCCATGAAAGCTCATGCTCCAATACATCTGTTAGTCTATAAGGTGCCACAGAACTCTGATGTTTAATATCAGGGCAAAGAATCCTGTGGCACCTTATAGACTAACAGACGTTTTGGAGCATGAGCTTTTGTGGGTGAATACCCACTTCTTCGGCTACCCCTCTGATACTTGATGTTTAATATGTTACTAGAAGGAGCTCAGAGACTATAGTGATGAACAAGGAATAAAAACCTATATAGAACAGAAAAATAATTCTCTCTCAAAAAAAAAAAAAAAGTTGATGAGAAGTTCCTAACCTGCTCTATTCCCAGCTACACAGAGAAATGGAAGGAAAGGAAATCTATTTCTTGCTGTGCACAGCTAAGAGGTGCTCATTCAGGCAGTAGCAGTTAGAGCTGGGCAGGAAATGGCTTTCCAGTCCCAGGAAAATACGTCCCATCACGAATCCGCATAAAGAATTAAAATCTTGAAGATGTTGGCTGATTGATATTCAAAACAAAAACATTCAGGCCGGGTCAATCAAAACATTTTATTTCAATTTAGACCTGTGTTTTATTTGATTATCATTTAAATTTCTAAATGAAAAGTCATTTGAGTCAAAACCTAGAAATTTTCTTTTAGAAAATGTCCTGATGTCTCATTGCAGTTGGGCAGGGAGAAAAAAACTTGAGCTGGTGATTCTATCTAGCAAGCAGAAACAACAGAGGGAACCCCATTGGTCCAAACAGTTGAACGAGCGGGGGGATGGGAATATCCTATGTGCATAATGTCGTTCCATAAAGTTTTATAACAAAATTGTTAGTATCAGAATAGTTTTTAAAACTCTAAACAGAATTATTTCAATAAAACAAACAATTTAATGTGATCTTCTCCAAACAACATTGATGGTTTTTAAAAAGGTAGAAGCAGCAGAGATATTACAGCAAGGAAAATTCTCTAGAGTCAGCACACACAGTTATAAGGAATATGAATCAGATATGGCTTTTTTGCCTACACATGGCTATAAAGCAATATAAGTATAAACTTTCTAATAATATAGTCATTCACAGACTGGCAGGAACTTAATGTACTGTAGTTAAATCTGATTATGAAACACTTAATTTAGAAAAGACCATCTTCTCTATAGTTGTAAGGAGCTCTACTCTATCAGAGAATTGTGGTATTAACAACTGCTCTCGGAGGCGGAAAACAGCCATTGTTATTAATTCTGTTGAGGTCCCACTAATGAGCTTCCAGGAGGATACTGAATTAGTACCATATTTTGGTTTAGGTTTTAAACATTTTTATACACTGCTTTATCATGTATTCATTTATTTGTTTCCATCTCACTGTCAGCAAAGATCAAACATGTTCATTGTAGAAGCATCTAAAACCAGTAAGCCCAAACTAATGAAGATAACATTGTATCATTATACTTTCCTTACTGGTTCTGGGAACATCCCTCACCATGCCGAGCAGTGGATCACCACCCAATTTTCTTAAAAATAGTTTCCAGTCACTATGAAGTTAAAAGTGATTTCCTGTGGGATGGCTTACTTGGAGGTGGCTAACTTTTCACTGTGGCAATTCAACCTTCAGAAGCGACCTGCTCAATTCTGCGTATTTGATAGTAAGGGGTATTTCCTTCTCTTACTTCTAAAGGCAGATTTTGCAGGAGTCAAAGGATGTCATACCCTGAAAGGATGAATCACTGAATTTTTCATCTTTTAATTCAACAGCTAGTCCTTATTTTCCCCTCACAAGACAATTTTAAACAAGGTTATGAATCAGCAAGAAACAAACATCCTAAACGTATTTTGCATATAATGTAAGAAAGTATTCCATTAAGGAAATTAATGCTGCGAACTGCATGCATTAAAAAAATATAGGTTGTCTTCTGACATGTATTATGTATTCAGTTATTTGTGTTGCAGTAGTCAAGGCCTTGTTGTGCTAGGACTTCCTAGCTATGTAACTTATAATTCATGCATGATACCCCTCCTTCTAGAATTGGTCAAAGTTTTGGAATGATTTTTTTCCATAGAAATACCTTTTTTTCAAATGTTGATTTCCCTGTAATTTCTTTTTATCAAAAATTATATTGAAATGTATTTAAAATTTTCATTTGTGATATATTATATTCAGAATCAGATTTAAGCCATTTTCAAAAATGAATTTTTAGTTTTAAAATTTCACCACGTGACTTAACTGACCAAAAAGATTTAAAAATTTATTGCAAAAATGAGGAAAAAAATTAATTTTAAAATGGGGGAGAGGGTTTGTAATTTTCTCCTTAATTTTTTAACTAGCTCGCCAGCATGCTGTGAATCTCTCAGATTGTTGCTTTTCCTTCCAGGAAGCTGATGAAGTGGGTTCTAGCCCATGAAAGCTTATGCCCAAACAAATGTGTTAGTCTTTAAGGTGCCACAAGGACTCATTATTTTTGCCGATACAGACTAACGTGGCTACCATTCCGAAACCTTTCCGAAAACTGTCACCTAATATACATTTTGAAACTTGAGTTTCTACTCAACTCAAGGGTCTAGGATTTTTTTTTTTACCTTTAAATAGTTTTTCCTGAACTTTGGACTAAACAAAGGAAACTTGGGTTACATGTCATCTTGGGTTTTGTTTGGTTACTTATGTTCTTGCAAATCCAGAGTTCAATGGTTTTCTTTCCAGTGATGTTACACTTTGGAAGCCAAATGATAGTCGTTCAGTGAGAAAAACAAACTCAAACAGTGAAATAGAAAATAACTCAGTGGGTGGAATAATATTGCTCATTCTTGTTTGTTCCCAGCAACAATAAATTAACATGTGTGTGTCTGTGTCCTGACTGTGCTGCTCTCTCTCCACTATAATGTTTGCTTTTAAACATGTTTCTTTCAATCCTGATTTCCTGTCTCACTCGGTGTTTCTCAAAGTTATTTAATAGCAGAGTCACTAACAAACATTGATCTTTCAAAAACCGTAAATTTCCTCACATTAGCAATGGATCTATTCCAGTCACAGTCACAAACTGCTACATAGGAGCAAATAGGTAAAGGAAAAGCTTCTCTTTCCTTGTATAAAAATATCCATCTACTCCAAACAGCCTCAATGAGAATTTGTGCTATTCTGTTGGGGCCAAATCCTGCTCACCTTACTCCCACAAGTAGCTCCAATGAAGCAAACAGACTAAACTGCAAAAGTGAAATAAGCAGGCTTTGCATCTTTGGGAAGAAACTTCAACCATTACCGTTGCAGAGCAGCAAGCCCCTGTTCCCACCATGCTTTAGACATTCCAGACTCCAAACGTGTGATATATATCCAGCAGACATTTGAGTTTTTAAATCATTTTATGTTCATGCATTCTGGGGTCCAAATGATATTATAACAGCTTTGCACTTCTAAAGTAATTACTGAAGATGTTTTCTCCCCATTTATTCTCCAAGACGGCTATAGATAATTCAGGTCATCAGCTGTATTCTGACAGAGCCTAGTACCATTCGTGCTAGGAAAAGCCATGGCCAGGGTACAGCGGTCTCTGACCTACATTACGTATCTCACATAAACAGGTTTACATGCTAGTTCATAGTCTCAATTTATTTTTAAGCAGAAACGTGATGACTACTGAGTGCTGTTTCACACTGGTTAATGCAGGGGTGGCCAACCTGTGGCCCCGGAGCCGTATGCGGCTCTTCAGAAGTTAATATGCAGCTCTTTGTACAGGCACCGATTCCGGGACCGGAGCTACAGGCGCCAACTTTCAAATGTGCCAGGGGGGCTCACTGCTCAACCCCTGGCTTTGCCCCAGGCCCTGCCCTCACTCCACCCCTTCCCGCCCCCCTCCCTTGAGCCTGCCTTGCCCTTGCTCCTCCCCCCCAGCCTCCTGCATGCCATGAAAACAGCTGATTCGGAGGGGGAGGGAGGGGGAGGTGCTAATCCGCACGGCTGCCTGTGAGCAGAAGACTCTGGGAGCCATGGAGGCGGAGCGCTGATGGGGGCTGCTGACATATTACTGTAGCTCTCTGGGAATGTATGTTGGTAAATTTGGGCGCCTTCTCGGGCTCAGGTTGGTCACCTCTGGGTTAATGGCTCTGAACTAGAAAGTCCATATTTCATCTGTGTATCACAACACAATTCCACTCTTTAGCGATATTTCTTTTTTAAGAAGCTCTCTAGCAACAGGATTTCCTGCGGTCATCCAAAGGCAGTTTCAAAATAACAGTGCCATGAAGCAAGCGGAGGTTAATGGGCCTTACTACAAGGATAACAGTGCAATGAAGGTCATCTAGATTAAGACTCATTCTCTCTCACAGCCTAATGACTATATCGAGAGGGAAAGCAAACTTTGCCTCTTGTAAAAGTTTACATTTTGGGTTTGCAGGATGAAGGTATTAGTCAAACTGGTTTCTAATGGGGGTTGGGGGAAGAGAAGAGAAATTGGAAGGGCAGGGACCGTTTGTTTGCCTCTTGTAAAAGTTTACATTTTGGGTTTGCAGGATGAAGGTATTAGTCAAACTGGTTTCTAATGGGGGTTGGGGGAAGAGAAGAGAAATTGGAAGGGCAGGGATCGTTTGTTTGTTTTTTTAAATGGGTTTGTACAGCACCTACACCAAGATAGAATCCTGAACCACGAGTAAGGTCCCAGGCTGTTCTCACAATGCAAATAATAAATGGAAATCACCATCAACTGATGGTGGGGACCATTAATAGTGGATTTTGCCTGTATTCTAGAACTAAGGTTGTTTGTGATGGACAAATATTTTGTTAATATTTGCAAGAATTTCTATTCTGCTTCTGTACCTATGAATGCAATCATTCTCATGGCAAGGTCCACTAAGCAGCAACCCATCTCTGGACCCAGAATGGGGGCTGAATGCTCCTAACCATATCATCATCAAATGTTCCTAATTCCAGTAGCTGTTAGACAAATGATAATATTTTGTGCTATATCATTTCATTCTACTCCATCCTGGTCTTCCAGCTGCTAACCAAAAGTGATTATAAATAATGGGGCTATAAAAGACATTCAATAATTAGAACACTCACTGGTCATATGCCAGTAATGACAAAAGAGAGTGATTTATGTAAGTCAAGTATGTCACATCTGCCAGCCCAGAGTTTTGTTACTGATGTGGCTTTAAGGGCATAGCTTAACACTGTTCTAACAGCCATTTGTCATGAGGGACAGAGAAAAAGAGATGGAGACAAGAGAAATGAAACATAGCATTACTGGTTATTTTTAAGCAAAAGAAGAATCAAATAAATCTAACAGTGACTTTCTACTTTCCTAATTTAGAGTATCCTCTGAGGTCAAAGTAAGAGGTGAGTCTGATATACTGGCTGGCTCGCTTTCATCATCCGTTTGCAAAAGCCTAAGTAAGATCATGGAGTGAAAGACCTGCCATCTGAACGTAGCTTCCGAAAGTCTATATAATTTGTGTTCTTTTTGTCAGCCACTCACAAAGTAAAGGCATCATATAAATCCACCGTATTTTGGTAAACTGTTTGCTGCTACATTTTATTAGTGCAAGAAAACTTAAGCCAGTCTTTTATTCCTTGGATAAATAAAGAAATATTTATCTGAGCCCTGCTGAGAGCTGGCTTTACATTTAACATAACTTGACAGAGATCTGATTTGATTGCCTCCATATTTGTTTCTTAAAGTGCTAAAATGAGATCTTGGCGGCAATGCACAAACAAAATCCTGCCCAAACCCCAGATTGATGGAAACAAACCAGTGCACCCATATCATCACCTATCATTGCAGGTGTTTGCTTCATTAGCCATATGGACTAGAGTAAATTGGCAATAGGCCCTGACCTGTGAGTTCATATTGGTTCACTGTTGGGAATGCCATGAGCCAACTAAGGGCTTGTCTACATCACAAAGTTGCAGCGCTGGTGAGGGGGTTACAGCGCTGCAACTTAGAAGGTGTACACATCTGCAGGGCATCACCAGCGCTGCAACTCCCTGTTTGCAGCGCTGGCCGTACTCCCGTTTTGTCTCGGGTGTAGAGGATCCAGCGCTGGTAATCAAGTGTAGACACTTACCAGCGCTTTTCTTGATCTCCGTGGAATAAGCAGGTATCCCAGCATACCTGAGGATACCTCTCTGGTAATCAAGCATGTCTCCTTCCCCGCGGTGTGCTCTCGCGTTCCCCGAACCCCCGTGCAAGCAGGTCTCCTTCCCCGCAGTGTGCTCTCGCGTTCCCCGAACCCCCGTGCAAGCAGGTCTCCTTCCCCGCGGTTTGCAGGGGGGTTCGGGGAACGCGAGAGCAAACCGCGGGGAAGGAGACCTGCTTGCGGGGAGGGGGTTCGGGGAACACGAGAGCAAACCGTGGGGAAGGCGACCTGCTTGCACGGGGGTTCGGGGAACGCGAGAGCAAACCGCGGGGAAGGAGATCTGCTTGCAGGGGGGTTCGGGGAACACTGGAGCAACCCGGGGAAGGAGACCTGCTTCCCCGCGGTTTGCTCTCGCGTTCCCCGAACCACTCTTGAAGCCGCTCAACAGCGCTGCAGTGTGGCCACATCTAACACCACTTGCAGCGCTGGTTGCTGTAAGTGTGGCCACTCTGCAGCGCTGGCCCTATACAGCTGTACTAATACAGCTGTAACAACCAGCGCTGCAAAATTGTAGATGTAGACATACCCTAAGGTCTTGATCCCACAGGCTCGAACATTCAGGCAGGCTCTGTGCGAGCACAGGAAGCATGCTTGGAACAGGTGAACTGTAGGACCAAAGCCTACATGCCTCCCTTACTATACATCTTAATACATATATCGCTACGATCAGTTTAATTTAAATGACCTACTTACCTTTCCCTGGGGAAAAGTTAACTAATCATACAATTTTTCCCCCCAATGTTTATTCTTTTTATTTAAAAAAGATCCAGTGCAAAATCCTTTTAGCTCATGATCTCCCACGTGCATTTGCTATGGCTGAAAACTATAATAAGCCACAGAGCTGCACTCCACAGAAGAGCACAAAGTAACAGAATCAGCTACCTCTGCAGTAATAAAACTCAGCTTTGAGGAGGCACAGTGAAGTTTCCAACAGCACAACAGCTGCTGAATCAGCAGAGAGCATTTCAGTGTAGATCATAATTTTTGACTGGAGAATGAATAACACCTGTTACTTTATTACTAACAGAAATTTTTATAAATATTATTTTAGGTGTCGTTTGTGAATCTGAAGGAAATCTATTCACTCAAAACTTTTCAACGCTGTTCAAAATCAAGAACAGGCAATAGTTTTCTTGGCACAGTATATTTTGGTATCTCTCTTATCCTATAAGGCATATACGGGTGAATGACCCGGCACTAGAATAGTAATTCAGAATTTGCTGTTTCAGAAATACTCTTTTAACAGTTCATAAATCCACAGTAAATCCATCGTATGCACTTTTACACTCCTGCATTGCATTTAGAATGTTCCACCTTATATTATGCACATTAAGGATTTGTTCAATATCTAGCCAAAGTTTAAAAAGTCAAGTTAAAAGGACTAGACAACACACACGCTTTCAAGTAAGAAGAAGAAAAGCACAAACGTTGCCACGACTGGCTTGACAATCTGAGGGGTCTGGATACACACACATCTCATCCCAGCTGTTTTCAGAGGCATTTCCAGTATGTATGATGATACAGGTCAGCCAATTGAAAACCCGGGCTTCTCACAATCAGCCCCTGTTCTGATCTCTGGGTAGTCCATCCCCACTACATTGCTTCAGAGTTGGATAAAAACTACAGCTAACCTCCCCAGCACTCCCTAACCTCAGTATTTCGCCATGCCTTTTCATCTGCCAGGGCACGCTGGAGCGTGGGTTCCAACAGTACGTGTGATGGGTCTGCTAACAGCAACCACATTGTGGCAAGAAAAGAGAAAATGGAGAACAGCAAGGATCTGAACAGAAGCAGTGGCAGAAGGACTGCAGAAGAGAAATGGATAGAAGGGTGGAATAAATCAAGACCATAAGATTTAACTAGGCATTAGGACTGCTAAGATAGGACATCAGCCACTCGAAGACCACATCAACCAAGTCCAGGTGGTAGAGCCTAAGAGAATGTGTAGGTTGAGTGCCAGTGGTCTCAGACACAGAGGCACTTCACTGGTCTAAATCCCCCTTGCCCCTGTACACAAGCCCACGTTGGATGGGAGACATATTCACACCAGAATTCTGGGGTCATTGGAAGAGCAAGCAGGGGCAGCAAGGGGAAGGAGACAAATCAGAGTCTGGGCCTGTTCTCTGTCTTTTCAGAGAATAACTCTGGGGAGGAGGGAGAAGTATTTTTCCCCCAGAAGGCCAAGAAGACGTCCCAGTAAAAAAAAAACAAACCAATGGAAGTAGCCAGGGAGCCATGGTGGGGGAAGGGGAGACAATGGAAAATGAATGGGACCCTTAATTGGTAACTTCTTGGAGAGGGGGAAGAGATGGACAACAGAAAGGATCCCTCTCATTAGAGAGAAAGGAGGCAGTTGATCCAAGACATGGACTCTGGATGGAGGACCTCCCCAAAGAAAAGGTAGAGACGTCTGGAATAGATTGATGGTCTCCTACATCTTGCCCTGGAATTCTCCTTCTGAGTTAGAATTGGCTGGGTTCCTCTGTTCCCGGTATTGGCAGAGGGGTTGCTGAAGCATGGCACATGCATCCAGTACTGCGCTGTCTCTGGTCCGGTTTCCACTCATCCGGGCTACAAAGTCACCACAGCAGGTGGCAGGAGATTTCCATGCAAATTTATCCTATATCGAAGGAATGAGTGAGGTAGAATAGAAAGGGCATTTGGGGCCTCCCGTAGCTCCACATAGGCTCTGGAGCTCCAGTGATGGTGAATAAAGATGGTGCTCCTGCAGAAAAGGTGGTAGCTGCAATTGTCCCAGCAAGAGACAAAGAACAGAAGTAAGATCTGCTGCCAAGCAGAGGGGATGGTGCCTCTGGACTGGCCGTCCCCTACCTGCATGGCATTAATGGAGAGATACCCACACTATGGGCTCGTGGTACATGTATCACAGAAGAAGTAACCTACATTTGTTACACCTTGAGACACTCCTATGTAAAGTACAAGCGAGTTTTCAGTAGTATCCGGGGAGGTTTTCCTTGAGGATAGCTTAAATTATCTGGACATAAAAATCATCATAAGGGTTGTGAGGTTAACTATATCATTTATTTTAATGGCTTTCAGTGGCACTCAGCTACCTTTTCCTCACTCATACCAATTCCTGAAAAATGTTGCATGTTACCCGCATTTGGCTCGGTTTCTTTTTTGCTTTCTCTCTTTGAAGAATCCACATCAAACACTCGGGAGAGGCAAGGGGTGTGTGTGTGTGTGTGTGTGTGTGTGTGTGTGTGTGTGTGTGTGTGTGTGTGTGTGTGTGAGAGAGAGAGAGATATTGTGTGTGTGTGCGCGCGCGCATGCGCGCACACATGTGCTAGGCTTTCAACCTCTGGTTGTAATTGACACCAAAGAGTGAGGTGAGCAGAGTGGAGAAAAAGGGGCCTGCTGGGATTGAAATTAAAATATCTAGGACAAATCATAATATGGAATCAGAAAGAGCTACATGTAGATTACAAAGTCCAGAAGACAGCTGTGGGAGACTGAAATACTATAAGATGCACCGGAATTGTTTACAATTTGAATTGGGCTATACCCCTGACAATTACTGTAGAAGATCCTACTACAACCAGGCCATTGGCATCAAGTTCATTTAGGCCTATCAAGCTGCAACATCAAGTCATGTCCATAGGGACTTCCTATTGGAGATATCCTCAAGTCAAAAGCCAGAATCAGAAACCCATGCTCCTCCCAAACCTTGAGGAAATTAATATCCAGATCTGAACTCTGAAATGCAGGACCACTTCTCACTTGAATACATTTTGTCTGACACACAAAGGCACAGCTGTAGAGGGGATATTTGTTACCATACAGTCTAACAAGAAAAAGCAATTAGTATGAAATAGTCATTAGTGGCAAGAGTTGCTGATGTTGCTATGTGAGTTTAAAAAGAACTCCTACATATCAAAAGTGAGTGCAGAATGAAATCTGTGCAATATCATAGTCCAGTACGTAAACTCATTCCATGTGAGACTGTACAGAATTCTAGCTGAGCATTTCACTCTGACCCCATCATTCACCAGGCCATCAATGAACACATCCTAATATACATGAACTTTTCACTACTAGCCCATAGCTTCTGATAATACCTTTCCAGAGAAAACAAACTGTATCAGAGCCAGCCATGCATGCATAGCATTTTTCACAGATATCTAATTTGTAATGTTTTCCACGGAGCTCAAGCAAGTCTTCAGCATGAAGCAAACCTGGTGGAGGGATTGCTCCATTTTCTTTGTTTTGATCCACAGCAGCCAGAAGAGTTTACTTTCCTTGCTTGTCTGGAAAAGAGACTGTTATCCAGATAAGGTCTGGAAGGCAATAGATGCAAAAGGGAAAAAAAATTAGGCTGAAAAAAGAATAGCTTGAGTCTTTGAGTTAACACGAACGACCTGTTTGCGAGATTTAGCTACACACGTCTGTGTGTCTCCTGACAGAAGCTACCGTATGTTCTAAAACTAGGATATAATGTGAGAGCTGCAAAAGCCAAATCAGCTTGGGGAGACAGACGGCATTGCTAAGCTTTAGCAGAACAAGCCCTAACAAAACAATATGTCAAAGAAGTCCTTTTCCAAAACAGAGATGGAAAAATATTTTCAAAATCTGTTAGCCTTCGCTCAAATTAGCATACGACTCTTCCAGAAAATGGGGCGGGGGGAGATACGTGCCAGTATTATCTGAGTCTGAGCGGTCATTTTTCTTTTTTTCAGCTCCATCTCAAACCTTGCACCACCAATCAGTCACTTCCCATTAGTCAGTTACTACTACTTCTTGATTGGCTGGAGCAAGTTAACCTGGCCAGGAAATGTAAGTTCATAGAAACATAAGGCTGGAAGGGATGTAGCCCATTCCCTCTCAATATGGGGATTCCTCATCTTAGGATACTAATTAGAGCCAGGGTGGCCACTCACGTATTCCTAGAATACCAGGATATTCTGGGGTACTCCTGGGCACAGCATGGGCCTACCCTGCTGGCGTGACCTCACATGCACAGTGCGTATGAGGTCACACTACATGGAAGAAACCATTATCAGGAGTGTGCTGCTCCAGCCCCACTGGCATGGTCATGCCTGCAAGCACGGAATGACGTGCTCTTCAAAATGGCATTTCCTGTCCAATATAAACGAAACCTGTTTTGTCTCAGTACTAGATGGAGGACAAACCACCCAAAGAGAGTGCTGCCGGGTTTAAAACCAGACAACTGGCCTGCCTAACCACAGTTTCATAGTAGTTCCTTCTGTCTTCATTGGATCATGGGTATGCATCAACATTAATAGCCTCGTTTTCAGAGTTGCTCAATACCTGCAGCTCCCACTGACGTCTAGTGGAGTGCAGGCATTTAGAACTTTTGAAAAATCAGGCCAGAAAATGTATATGGTTATCAATATGACTGGTTAAAATATGGGTTTCTGCCTAAGCAAAAACTTTTCATGAGAGTGTTTGCTTTCCACAGAAAATGTTGACTTTTTGTCCCCTTCCTGGCCCCCACCCCCAAAAAAACCTATATCCAACCCCACAAAAATTTCAATTAGCAAATATCCCCACAGATCCTCAGAGGAGTTACAGCTCAAGAGCTTCATGACTCCTTTCTCCTCCAGGGCTGGGCTCTCTGGCTGGACTATATCTCCCATGACACACTGTGATCATGTGATCCCCAGAGCAAGAAAGAAGAAAAGTTTCAGTGTTATTTTTTGCCAAAAACCAGAATTTTCGGGGGTGGAAGGGTAGAGAAAGAGGTGGAAGTGGGAGAAGAAGAAAACAATTTTCTGGTCTGCGCTAGTGATTAAAATAAAACCAGCAACAAGGCTGGAATTATCTGGAAATAATTTCAAGTCCTGATCCTGTCCCATTAGCTTCAAAAGGTGCAAATTTAAACATACAGTAATGGGACACTTCAACCTGCCTAATTTAAAATTACATTACTGGGCAGCACAAGTACAGTATCTAGAAGAATGGTCAATCAGAGATCTGAATGCTAAGTTGAACAGTCCTGAACTAGACAAATCAACCCAGCAAATTTTTCCATTGTTCAAAGGATCAAGAGCTTTAGAAACTGTAATTACATCAAGAGGAGCTTCCATGTGAAGGTACTGATGCTAGGAAGTGTGAAATTAAACACACAATAGCTCTCTCTGTTCGCAGGTGATAGGAACGGAATTCCAAATTTGTCTCCAAACATTAATAGCTTGCTATCCCTGCCAAGAGTCCAGAAGGGATGAACTTGTAGGAACTTTAATACTGTATTATGTATTCCACTAGAATAACAAATTGTCAAAAAAGTTTATGACAACAATGTAAACATCACTGTGAACTAGTTCACTGTTGATTATTTTAGCAAAAACATTCAGATTCTCTTGGATTATGACCATTTCTCACTCCTCCACTCTATTGTGACCCAGGACTATATATTTGCCATATTACAAGCCATGTAATAACATTCTCTTTTCAGTGCTGAAACATTGATCCACTCATAAAAAATGGAGTTAATCTATTTAAGCTATTACTATGCAACATAAATCCGACACTCCATCTAAGGCAGTGAAAAAAAGATATTGCACATAAAGTTTATTAAACTTTATAACAAATTACTTTTTCCCTTGATGTTGCAGTCTTGTTTTCTTAATGGGTTTTGCTCTCCCAGTATCATGCTTCTGTCATCCTCCCTCTTTCCTCCACAACAAATGTTCACGTTACAAATGGTAACATTACATTTCCAAAAAGGAAATAAAGGTTTTTATGCAATATATAGCAAAAATGTATTTCTAAAGACAATGGACACATTTCAATTTACTAGTGCAGAGTAAGAAATTGTTAAAAGTAAAATATTTTGTGGTGGCTAAAGACTCCAATCACAAAGAAACAGGGTTGCTGACCATAGTACAAGTAGTTCTTTCAGATGTAAAGCTGAGCAGTCTGAAATTGAATAAGGATAGAGCCTTTTTTGATAACAACATACCAGTGGATTAATGGAGAGGAAACTTGGTCTTATGGTTAAGGCACTGGGCTATGACACAAGAGTAGGGTTGGTCAGAAATTAAAAATGCTGATTTGTTGAAATCAAATGTTTTGTGAGAAGGTGTTAAGTGCCATTAAACTTTTGCCAAGACCAGGCAGGCATCTATGGAAACCTACATATTTTCCTGCCAGCTTGCCCTCCTCCCAAGATCCACAGCAGTCTGTTTGATGGATTCCAAAGAGGATGGATCTAGACTAGATGACAGAACAAGGAGTACTGGTCTCAAGTTGCAGTGGAGAAGCTTTAGGCTGGATATTAGGAAAAACTTTTTCACTAGGAGGGTGGTGAAGCACTGGAATGGGTTACCTAGGGAGGTGGTGGAATCTCCTTCCTTAGAGGCTTTTAAGGTCAGGCAAAGCCCTGGCTGGGATGATTTAGTTGGTGTTGGTCCTACTTTGAGCAGGGGGGTGGACTAGATGACCTCCTGAGGTCCCTTCCAACCCTAATATTGTATGATTCTATGGGCTGGGGCTTCCAGGGTCCCAAGTACTATTCAGTGGACTGCTGTGAAGCCAGAACTCCTGGGAGCTCATAATTTTGCAGACTTCCAGTTCTATTAAAACTGTTGAGTTTGGGATTTTCAGCCTAACTTGGGAAATGCTGCTACTAATTCTTTTCCAGAATGCCTTTTGCTTGTCAGAGAGATAATATGGTAGAACTTGCAAACGTTGAAATATTCAGTGCCACACAAGGTTTCCGTTCACAAAACTTTTCTCACATGGCCCATTAATTCACTCAGTGAAGTCTGAAATGCCCTGTCAGCTATCCATGCCTCCAGTTAGTTAATCAATCAAAGCCAGGTCCCAAGGATGCCCTCACTGGAAAGTGGAAGATCAAGCCGAGTCAGGAAACTCTTTTCCAGCCCTCACAACAGGAGGAAGATTCCTTTCCAATGCTATGGTCTGTAACAGCAATCTTGATGGCTTTCTAGCATGTCCACAAAGAATGGCTTTTGAGAACGATTAATAACAAAGGCAAAAGATGAGGCATTTTATCAAGCTCTGCTTATTGCTTCATACTCTGCAAAGGTTATTCCGTAAACATATCCGGCCATATCTGTGGATGTCCTTTTATTGATTAAAAGCAGCTTTCCATCGACTCAGGAGATTTCATCCAAAGTCCTGCCAGAATATTGTCTCCATACACAATAAAAGAGCTTTACTTTTCCTAACATTAAAACCACCACAATTGAACACATGCTGCAATTTTACTTTTAATTGAAAATTATGATAACAACAAACAACAACAACAACAACAGGGAATGACAGATAATATATGGAACAATGACAAACAGTATAAATGCTTTAACAGTGTTACACCCTGAGAGGGAACAGAGAATCTGCTCTTTGGCATGGTGGGGATTAAACGCCATCTTTGGGTTCAGTTAGCTGCACCCCATTATATCTGTGGCCCATACCAGACCTGTGGTGGGGAGAAAAGAAGGGAGCCTGGTTCAGTTAGGGGCTGACTGGCGAGGAAGCAGGAGCTCTCTGCCTGCCTACCTGAAGGGATAGATCACCTAACATATTGAGCTTTGAGACTTTTCTTCCTTCCCAAATCAAGAGTGAAAAAATCTGAGATAAACTCGGTGTCAGGGGCAGATTATGGGTGGTCAGACCTAGTAGTCGGAGCCAGAGTCTGCAGTCCTGAGGCAGGAGTGTAGAGGCAGTGGGGCCAGGAGACTGGAATGTCAGAAGCAGGTGACAAACTGGAGATCAGAGCCATGAATTGGGAACCAGAGCCAGACCTGGTCAGGATATCAGAATGTCAGAGGCAGGAACCACAAATCAGATGCCAGGAAATGAAGCCAGGTAAGTGGGAACAGGAAGCACAAGGGCATGCGGTCCAGGGCAGCGTGCAGCCATCTTGTTTGGTCAACCTCCTGTTCCTGCAGCTGGCTAAAGTACACCCAGCAGGCTACTCAGCTACTCTGGGACTCTGCCCATCAGACATGAGGGGAAGAGCCTCACACAGGGTCTGGGCTTTGTGGGTCCCAGGTAAGCTATCGTCAACAGGCTGCCAGGTGGAGGCCTTTGAATTTACTGGACTGGTATTTTTCTTTGGTCTTATTTCGTACAAGAGCCTATTTGACAGCTTTAAATGTCAATTGTGCCTTCTTATTGTTCTGAAGTATGACGAATGACTTCTCGGATAACTACGTTTTTATAAGGAAGCTTGGTATACTGGACCAGTTCAATTCTTTTTGCAATATACTGTTTCTACGCAGCTCCATTCAATGCACCGTACTCTCAATATCTCTTTCAACAGATTGTTGGGCTCAACGGGTAGTGATCAACGACTCCATGTCTGGTTGGAAGCTGGTATCAAGCGAAGTGCCCCAGGGTCGGCCCTGGGGCCAGTTTTATTCAACATCTTTATTAATGATCTGGATGATGGGATGAATTGCACCCTCAGCAAGTTCACAGATGACACTAAGGTGGGGGGAGAGGTAGATATGCTGGAGTGTAGGGATAGGGTCCAGAGTGACCTAGACAAATTGGAGTATTGGACCAAAAGAAATTTGATGAGGTTCAACAAGGACAAGTGCAGAGTTCTGAACTTAGGAAGGAAGAATCCCACACACCGCTACAGGCTGGGGACCGACTGGCTAAGCAGCAGTTCTGCAGAAAAGTACTTAGGGGTTACAGTGGACGAGAGTGAATATGAGTCAGCAGTGTGCCCTTGTTGCCAAGAAGGCCAACGGCATATTGGGCTGTATTAGTAGGAGCACTGCCAGCAGATTGAGGGAAGCGATTATTCCCCTCTATTTGGCACCGGTGAGGCCACACCTGGAGTACTGTGCCCAGTTTTGGTCCCCCCACTACAAAAGGGATGTGGACAAATTGGAAAGAGTCCAGTGGAGGACAACAGAGATGATTAGGGAGCTGGGGCACATGACTTACAAGGAGAGGCTGGGGGAACTGAGGTTATTTAGTCTGCAGAAGAGAAGAGTGAGGGGGGATTTGATAGCAACCTTCAATTACCTGAAGTGGGGTTCCAAAGAGGATGCAGCTAGGCTGTTCCCAGTGGTTGCAGATGACAGAACAAGGAGTAATGGTCTCAAGTTGCAGTGGAGAAGGTTTAGGTTGGATATTAGGAAACACTATTTCACTAGGAGGGTGGTGAAGCACTGGAATGGGTTACCTAAGGAGGTGGTGGAATCTCCATCAGAGGTTTTTAAGGCCCGGCCTGACAAACCCCTGGCTGGGATGATTTAATTGCTGTTGGTCCTGCTTTGAGCAGGGGATTGGACTATATGACCTCTTGAGGTCTCTTCCAACCCTGATTTTCTATGATTCTATGAACTATACAGACTCCATTATTTCTTTCAAGCCAGGTACTTTTGAAGTTGCTCTATAAACAACGTGTCCAGATGTGCTTACATCACCAGCCCCATGATTATCAGATTTGCCTACTCAAACAGCTGTTGACTATTATTAGTTTGCCATCCTGTTTGAAATAACTTGACTTTCTCAGGATCAGTGGGAAAATATTCTTGTTAGGAACATAAGCCAAGGTTCTGTCTAATACTAATAATGTATTTGTCCATGTAGACAGGACAGATAATGAAAAAGAAGCTGGCATTTCACATGATCTACAAAGTACAGCTTTTCTGCTTTAGGATCTCTGTCAGTGAGGATATGACAACTACTGGACACAATCTCTCATTCTTTAAGGCCTGAAAATAACTAGGTAGACTATAAACTATATCTCCTGTTGTCTCAATTATCATCCAGAGGATTGAAGCATGAGATAGTGCTACACCACAAAACGAATATTTATGTCTTATTTAAGTGAGATCAAAACACACATTGAACTCCCTTTTTGCTCATATACTTAAAATGATACATCTGTCTGATGAGTTATATTCGACTTACAGTATATACTCGCTCATAAGCCGGTTCGTTTATAAGCCGACTCCTCCCCAAGATGGATAAGTAAAAATGGAAATTTTTTATAATCTGTTCATAAGCCGACCCTATAATTCAGAGATCAGGAAACTTTGGCTCCTGGGCCATCAGGATAAGCCGCTGGTGGGTCGAGACGGTTTGTTTACCTCGATTGTCTGTGGGAATGGAGGTAAACCTAAGTAAACCAAGTGTCCTGGCACGCCAACTGCTTAACCTGACAGGGGGGCGGGGACAGCAACTGGTGGGGAAATTTCGCGGGGGGAGAAGCTGGGAGTCAGGGGAGTAAACCCTGTGACCATCCCCCACATGACCCCACCCCTAGCCTGGGACCCCCACACTCTCCCCATCCCATCCCTTCCCACCTTATCTGGGGAGGGCCAGGGGAGGATGTCTCTGGCCTGGCTGGAGCTGCTCCAATAAGCTGGGCAGCGTGGCCTGAGCGTGCTCTGGCGGGCTGAGCAGTGTGGCCACAGCCTGCTCTGGGGGGCTAGGCTGGGCTGGGCAGGGCTGCGGGACCGGGCTGGGCGGCACTGCCACAGCCTGCTCTGGGGGGTGGGGCTAAGCAGCACGGCTGCAGCCTGCCAGCCCTAGAGCTGCAGCTACTTCGGAGGCTGGGGGGAGCAGCGTGGCCAGAAGTGGAGAGACTCTGGCCCCGTCTCTTCCCTTCTGGCTCTGCTGCGTCTCCCTGCTCCCTCTGCTGGGAGCAGGGCCGGTTTTAACACGTGCAGGGCCCGATTAGAAAGAGCTGCCGCTGAAATGCTGCCAAAGCCAGCAGCAGCGATTGAGCTGCCGCCGAAGATAGCAGCGGCAATTCGGCGGCAGCTGTTTCCGGTGACACTTCGGCGGAGGGTGCGGGGCCCCTCTTCCGGACACTGCAAGGCCCTCTTAGGCACAGAGCCCAATTCCTGGGAATCGGTGGAATCACCCTAAAGCCGGCCCTGGTTGCAGAGAGGGGCTGTGTCCCACCTCTCCCTGTCTACAAGCTGACCCCCGTCTCTGGTGCTTCCTTTTTTTACTAAAACAAACTGGCCTTATGAACAAATCTATATGGTAGCAGAAAGTAATCTTTCATAGTTTGCCTACATCTGCTGTGCTCGAATAGAAAACCTCTTTCTCTCCTTCCTTTTATGTCATTTGCTAAAAAGTGAAAAATGTCTCCTGCTTAGAACAGCATGCAAGGCTGTTGTTAAAGCTCTTTGTAAAACTCCTTTATTGCCTACAGCACAGACTCATACCAGTGTGAAGGCACAACCAGCGGGGGGCTCTCTACTATGATTCAACTCATCTGCATTCTAGCAGCAAGAGAGCCCACTATCTGAAGAAAAAGGTGTAAGTCTCTAGGAAGGAAAAAAAGAAAAAAAAAAGTTTCTCAGATGGTGGCACACAGAACTGTGACTTCATTGCAGTTCAACGAGCATTGGGGAAGATAAAAGTGTGTTCACGCTACTTCTTATTAATGAAAACAAATATAAGAAACAGGTCCAATCACTCAGAAGTTATTTCAAAAGTATCGGTCGGAATTGTAAAACAATGTTCAACAGCAATGCTGAATTTTAACTCACAAGTTATTCCATCCTGGAGTACCGGTACTGATCTTACAGGCTTCTGCAAACAAAACAAAACTGAGCGGTTTTTTTTCCCTACTTTTCTTTTAAAGCAGAGAATGAGGTTCTTTTCTCTTTCTTCTTGTCTGCTCTGAAACCATGGTTAACGATTTAAAAAATAACTAATAAAATGGGAAAATCGTATCCCACAGAAAAAGGCATCACCTTTGGGAAGTTTTATTTCAAATCTCAGTTTCAAGACAATCTATCCTGTAACAACAAGTATATGATAGAGAAGATAAATGCAGTTCTGTAAATCCGAAAAAATTTAGTTACCTAGAGACATCAAAAAAGGGGCACTGAGTGGTGTATTAAGAGAATTTTTTGTTTGTTTTTAATAGGAAGGTTGAAACAGACAGCTATCATTTTGAAACTTCATTGCCTCAGACATTTTAAGTCTGCTTTAACAAATGATGCCAATGTTCCAGGTTGGGTTTTGCTCTGTTTAGGTTACCCTTATGGTTTCCCACGAAGACCAAAGGCAGCACCCAGGTTTTCCATCACATTTATTCTACAGCCAAATTTGTATGCTTCTAACAACCATCCCACAAAAGACTAGCAATCATTTTCATAACTGCATTCCAAATAAAACAGAATGTATAATTTTGGATTTGCAGCTCAAAATCTGATCAGGGCGGATTAATTTTCTGCACACAAGAAATGCTTAAGATCTTAAAACATTCATCATATGTAACAAATGTCTATCTCTTATAAGCCTAGGGTCTCTAACAGGCAAGGCAAATCTGCAGAGCGTTTATTGATGAGTGGTGAAGATTAACAAGATTTTTTAAAAATATGCCTCCATTAACACACAAGTGACAAACTGTCAGGCAGAGATTATCATGTGCTACATATGTTTGTAGGACACCTAGCGTAATGAGGCCTCCAACCTGGTTGGCCTCCAAATGTTATAACATAAATATCAAGTAATGATAATAAAGGAAACTAAGGCACAATCACCATAGGGAATATCATGGGCATTTTTCAAGATTGCAAATTGTAAATGGGGCAGAGCATTTTAGAGGCATCAGGCTTTGTAAGATGCCAGACGAGTTTGAGATAGGCACTAACAACATCCATTGTTGGTCCTACTAGAAGTACCTAACATTTACTGGGTTACGTAGGCCAGACATACAGACACACACAGGTGCATGCACATACCTTGTCCACACTGAAGGTGGTGTGTTGGGTACGTTTCACTGCACGCTGCAGTAAAAAGCAGGCTGCATTCACACTGCGGTGTGTAGCCACACGCAATGAAAGGCTCTGGTGGGGGGGAGAAAGCAAGGGGGGGGGGAGTTCCCAAAACTGTCACAGACTTTTCCCCCTGCCAAAGTCTTTCCTTATGATGGGGAAAGGCTCCGGCAGCAAGATACAACACTGCTAAAAATGACAGGGTGCGGGGTGGAGGGTATCATCATTTGGTGTGTAGAGAACTGTGTAGGGTATATACCCTAAGCCTCTGGTGTGTCTTTATTCACCTTCACTGCTATTTATACCCATGCCAGGGGATGTGCAGCGTATGTACTCTATACAACACCATAAGTGGTGTGTAGTATAGACACACACGCCAAGCATAGAGAGTGTGTATGATAAAGCTTTCCCCCACCACATAACAGCAGCTACATAAAATAAATATAATCCACCTAAAAGAACACCCGCAAAAAAAAAAAATCAAACCCCCTACCCCCAAAAAAAGAATTGGTCTCATGGAACCAAGCTAGGAGAATGATGAGTTAGATTTTACGGTGATACTGCTGGGAATGCATCTGACAAATTGATCATACTGGTTAGCTGATCAGTAATTCTGCCAGTCAGACATCAAATAAGGCTCAGGAACACAACCTCCAGGGCAACAGCTCTAAATCAGTGCTTAATAAAACGATGGACTTGTTCTGCAAACCATTCTTGTCCATGAGAATTCTTCGGTACTAAATAAAAGTGGAGTTCAGAATCCAAAATGTAGATACGACTCACTTGACAGTGACCACCAAAGAGTAGAAGAGAACAGAATACTAAACACAAGGGCTACATTGCCATCTTCGCTTCCTGCCTCAATACAGGAGACTGGACAAGATGACCAACTGAGGTCCCTTCTAGCCCTACACGGCTATGATTGCTAATCAAAATACAGCTCTAAAGAGCTCGTTAACATGCTGAAAAATGAACCAGACATTCCTGAAAAGATGTGAGGCATATGAACCTTAACCAACCTAGCAGGAGTCTGAGAAATACCGCACACCAAAACTGTTGTTCATATCCATCTTTCAGCATATGGCAGCCAGTAGAAATAAATCTTGACAAAAAGGAATTCATATAAAATATCAAATAATGTTGCCAAACCCTACTACTTATCTACCAAATATGTTAAATAGTTTCTAAAGAGACCCATACTTCTTCCTCTATAGAACTTTTAAATAACTACCGCACAGAGGGTGCTTGAAGTTTAGTTATAAATGTCACTGGTCTGGTTAAAACACCGGTATTTCAATCATCAGATTTAATTTTGAAAGGATTTCAGCAGCTTTACTGTCCTGCATATGTGAATAACTCCATTCTTAAATAAATTATATGCTATTACTCGCCTCTTGCATAATTTGCATGCAGAATACAGTAAGATACACAAAACAGTGCATTTGTCTTAGTCCACCCTATCAGAATTTCTTTCACCTCGGAATCGCAGGGGCAAAGTATTTCAGCAGCTCCAAATCATCTGTCCTCTCTACCTTGGCTTTTGAAATACTTCAGTTTCCACAAATGACATGGCAGATTATGGTATATTTATTACAAAAGACTCAGGTTAAATGCTGGAAAGATCTTTTAACACTGACACAAACGTTGGACAACTTATATTCAAAGATCTGCACTGGGGGTTCTCCCTTTCATTTCAGCTCAATTGCTTTGAGCAAAATCTTTTGGTACTCTGAACAATCCAGTATACACCGGGCAAAGAAGTCACTTAGAAAGAGTCAAGATCTTTACTGCTGTCTAAAGATCACAAAGATTAAACTTGGAACATTACACACACACATAGTTGTCCATTGTTCATTTGCAATCAAGATTTGCTTTAACATTTTGGGAGGTGATCTGAGAGAGAGGGGAATGCCAGTCTTCAAAAGGGAGAACAGTAAAAAATATCTAAAAGATTTAGAGTTTGATTATCCTCTCATTTCTATGCATGTAACTCCTTAATGTCATGATCTCTGTATAAACTAGTGGAGAGTTGGGGAGATAGTGTAAGATGCCTGCACTAAAACATGCTATAGCTATAAAGTAAGAAAAAAGCTTTCCTGAACTTCTGCTGATAATTCGTCAAAATGGGTTTTCCCTCATCCCAGGGGTGGCTCTACGTATTTTGCCGCCCCAAGCACAGCAGTCAGGCGGCTTTTGAAGGCATGCCTGCGGAAGGCCCGCTGGTAACGTGCCTTCGGTGTACCCTCCGCCAAATTGCCGCCGAAACCTTGGGACCGATGGACCTCCTGCAGGCATGCCGCTGAAGGCAGCCTGACTGCTGCCCTCAGGGCAACCAGCAGGCCGCCCCCCGCGGCTTGCCGCCCCAGGCACTCGCTTGGTGTGCTGGTGCCTAGAGCCTCCCCTGCCCCCTCCTTTGAATTTTATAATTTAAAACTATGAAAAGTCCTCTAACTCCACCCCCTTCTTTTGTGTCTTGGTAAACATACTGAGATGGTTGAAATTGTTCAGAGCAAATTGAAAACCGATCCTTCCTCTCCACACATTAATCCTTTCAATTCCGCAAGAAACACAATAAAGCATTTTAAAAACAAAATTCACACGTTTTACTCCAGCTCTTTCACAGAATCAAACCAAAGCAGCAGTCTTGACATTTAGCAAATCCTTGATTCCAGATCAGATTCCCAATTAGATGCTGGAGGAAACATTGTCGAAGTTATAGTTCAAAGGTAGTGGGCATCATATTGTTGTGGTGCACTAAACAGAGAAAGAATGAATACAGGAACCATTCCAGGTCATCAATTACATCATTTCATAAGGAAGAATATTTAAGAGAAATGTAAGAATGAACCAATGGGTTTTTAGAAACAGACTTCAGTGTATATTGTTAAATGACAGAAGATGGTGGCAAAATCACCAGGAAAATGAAACGAGCAGCATCTCACTCGTGTCATGATGCCGCTGCAATTCAGCCTGCCCTGTAGCATGCTGTGTTATTAGAGGTTCAAGAGAGCTAAAGTGAACTATTACAGTTCCTACAGTCTTGCTGAGATCTACAGTTATGGTCATAATATACTGCCATGCAGCCATCACTGTGTGCCCTTGTTAACATGTGATAAAATGGTCTGCAACGCAGAGAAACAAAGCTGTTTATTTGGCATTCATTGGCATTCACTGACCACACATTTTTGGAGGAAGGTGAGTATCAGAAGGAAAGTGAGATGGAAAGAGTGATTGTGAAACAGAGGTGTATGAGCATGATAACGACAAAGCATGACCTTTAAAGATAGGAAATACTCTGATATCACTCTTCAGAAGCAAAGCAACGTGTGAGATTTTTCTCAACAGCCCTAAAATGAAGCTAACAAATCTCCCTAAGGGAGAGGGCCAGGGATGTGTTTATAAGATAGTTGCCATAAAACACTTCTAGAAATATGAAAGACTATAATTTACACATACACAGGACATGGAACTGAGATCCACTCTAGGAGTCTTGGAGCAGAGATTTGTGAAGTGATTTGTTAAGAGATTTGTAAACCCTAAGTAGAATTTAAAAAGACGGTGTACTTTAAGAAACAAGACTTTACATGAGTAGCTTCAACTGGACATTTATTCGAGTTTTTAAACAATAAAAGGAAGGGAAAACACCACCTACCAAGTGCAATACTTTTTCAAAGCTCTCCCCACACTAGCCAGCACTTGAAGTCCAACGTGCAACAAAAGTAAGACTCAAGGCAGTGTTGCCTAATGGATACAGCACTAGATAGACTCAGAAGGCATGGGTTCTAATCCTGGTTTGACAACTGACCTGCTGTGACCTTGGCCATATTAGCGCATCTCAGTGTGCCTTTGTTTCCCCTCCCATGCTGTACTATTTCAGTTGTAAGCACTTTGGGGCAGGATCTGTCTTTCACCAGCATTTGTAAAGTGCCTAGCAATGTAGGACCCTGGTCTCTGTTTGGGCTTTAAGGAGCTAATGCAGTGCATGTAATATTAATACATAAATGTTTAAGGCATATACGAAGTGCCACCCCCACTTTAGCATTTAGATCCCAAATAAAATCACAGATTTGTCTTTATCATAATAACCCCTTGAAGAGGTAACCAGATGATCCATAACTGAATAAGTAGACGTTTAAACACATCCTACTGCATGCGCTCTCACATGATTAGCCAGAAACAATTTAATTGTGCATGTACACATTTGTACCAGATTGATAACCTATTCGCTTTGCTGTCTGGAATCTAGAATAACCTTCAAGAACAAATGACACCTCTATTACCTTGTGTATAGAATAAAATTATTCCTTGTTAGCAAAGTTATGAAAATGCACCTTTCTAAGGATACAGTTTTCAGTACACGTTGCACCATCACAATTAAAGCAATGTGGTAAAATGATGAAGTAAAAGCAAAAAACCAAAAGTAACAGATCAGGGCATAAAGCATAACCATACGCCTGGGAGCTCATACCACAAAAAAACAAAAACAAAAAAAAACACTACGATCCCCAACAAAATTGTTCCCAAGAAACAGAACATAATCCATTATAAGAACGAAGAACAAAGTACAATGGCTTTATATGATTATGTCCTATTCCATAAACCATATTCAAGGTCATAAATCAAAGTAAAAAAAACCCCCATACTACTATACCAAAGGTTGTAGAAAATTATTAATACAAGGTTGAAACAGTTGGTTCACGCCATATGATGTAAATCACAACTATGCACTAGCAAAACACTGCTACAGTACTGAGTTAAAGTCCCAGCAATCTTTTATTTACAGGCTGGTTTATGATATTCCACATCACAGTACCTGAGTATTTGACATACATTTTAAGGAGGGAAATATTCTCACCAGTTTACATATGGGGAACCTAAGCCATACTAAGTGACTTGCCCAAGGTCACACAGGCAGAACTGGGAACAGAACTCAGATCTCTAGAGTCCTGTCCAACATCTTAACCACAGGAGCATCCTTCCTCTCTTCGTGCCAAAAGAGAACTCAGTGAATGGCACATCTAGCCATACAGTCCGTCTCACGATAAATTAGGAACTGTTAAGGGCAGAGACCATTACTGTAACATTCTGTGAACATATTATTCCATTTAGACACGATCCGCTGGCTCAGGTTTTGTCAGACAACAGGATAATGATTCATCATGCAATAAATTATTTCAAGACCAAAGAACAGGAAAGTGTATTACAATGCACAGGCTGACTATGAACATCTTAAAATCTGTCAACAAATGAAGCTCAAAGAACAGCTATGAAACCACACAGTGTGGAGCAGCAGGGAACTGATACAACTTTTAGATAATGTTTTCACCTCCTAGCTCAGAGAGCTGATGGTATGGCATGAAGTTGAAAGTAACTGTAAATTTAGTATTTCTCATGATTGAAACGCACACAAACCCAGAGGTCTCAGGGCCAAAACAGCGCTGTCAGCCAGCGACAGAAATGGGACTGAAGCACATTGTTACCAAGGTCAATATGTAGCTAAAGAGGAAATATTTTAGAAGAACAGAGGTATAGTGAGTGTGTAGTGGGGGATGGGGTGAATTGGGGTATAGCTCTTTTTTGCAGAAATAAAAACAACTACTCAGACTCTGCCTGCATATAAGCTAATAAAAGAAACTAAATTTAAATCAAAACCTACATTTGTCCTCCAAATACTTAAAAATTAAATGTTTAAAGCAGTGTTTTTCTCCCTTTGAAGTGAATGGGAAAGAAAGAATCTCTCTCCATCTGATTCAGCAACTTAATGAGAGAGGAGGACACCACCCACGAAATATGGTCACAAACATTCACCGTCATAGCAATCAGGAGCGGCGCCAGGGTTTCTGATGCCCTAGGTGGACAGCCATTTCGTCGCCCCCCCACGGGTCCGGTGGACCTACCGCAGTCATGCCGGCGGACGGTCTGCTGGTCTAAAGGCTCCGGTGGACCTGCCGCAGGCATGACTGTGGTAGGTCCGCCGGAGCCTTTAGACCAGCGCACCGTCCGCCGGCATGACTGCGGCAGCTCCACCGCAGCCTTTCCAGAAGCGTACCGTCCACCAGCATGACTGCGGTAGGTCCATCGGACCCGCGTGCCGCCCCCCCCCCCGGCAAAATAGCACCCCCCAAAAATTCTGGCAGCCTAGGCCATTGCCTAGGTCATCTAAATGGTAGCGTCGGCCCTGATAGCAATATTGGGACTTCTGCTGGTATTTCTTTAGTATTACACGCCTTTAAAACAGATGGACTCCATGCAAGAGCCCGTCACAACTGCAGGCCCAGAAGTTCAGAGACCAGTCTCCCTTTGATCCCCCTTGAACAGGGGATGAGAGTGGGAGAGCACTGATAACCCAATCCTGACAGGCCTTAAATCATTATCCCAATATAGAGAACTCAGTGGCATTATAATAATAAATGCACAAAATATTTGCTTCCACTTCAGATCAACATTTTCAGATGGGTTGGTTGTGTTTAAAAATAAATGGCTTTGTCAATTTGCAATTATAAAATAGGTCAAGAAGGATCTGCACTTACTGAGACAAAATGATTCCCACCTACAACTCTCTCTCTCGCACCAATATGGCTTGCAGCATCTTTTTATTTATAAAGCAAACTGTCCGACTCCTGGATTATGAATCATTCAAGCGCTCAGTTTCCCATATCACGCGCACTTCATTGTAAGCAAGATGGTTAGTGCTACAGAAATGTGGCAACGTGTGCTTTGGTTAATATTCAAATTTACTTTCTGTTGCAAGGGGAGAATTGGTGTTCTCTCAAACTAAAGGCTTGAACAGCTCTGTAATTTCTGGTCCCAAGGAAATCAGGTTATAATGTTAGACTAGCATAGTTCTGTTCCACTGGCACCTATTCACGCTAGCAAAAACACTGACCATTTTACTCTTCTCTTGACCTACCATTACTTATACATCAGATGCTGTCTTTAGTATTCTTCTCATGGCACTTATAAGTATTTTGAGCTCTTTGATAGCTCATTGACAGAGCTATTTCATCAGAGCTATCATCTAAAAATGTTCTTAATTTTTGTTTTAACACACAAAACTTACTGCAAAGCCGACCTAAATATTAATAAGCCACTTAGAACAGGCACCTCAAAGTGAACTAATCTCTACAGATTATGTGTTCAAAGCAAAATCCTCTTGAATTGCCCAGTGGATGAGACAGCAGCATAAGAATACAGAGATATTACTGGTAAGTAAGGGGAAATATCTGGCAATTTTTTACCTTTTCTTTTGTCTTCTCTAGCAAATGTTTTGCCCCACGTACTTTGATAGGATTTGCAATTTATAAGTATTAATTAGTTTTTAAGATTTCATTTCACAATAGAATCACAGTGTATCGAAATGGACAGACTAATGTTCCACCCTGAATTTAGCAGCCATGTTTTGTTCCATAGGATCCTTTCTGAATCTCTGAAATACTCAGAAGCAGATGTCAGTCTTTTCGACTTTGCATTTGCCAGAGTGAGCCCTTTGGAGCTTCCGAAATATACTACTGCAATGCTCTTCTGTCGAGGGATCCATTCACAGATAGTGGCAAACTCCTCCTGGCTGTCCTGGGGACTTGCTCTGCTAGGCATTGCGCCCTCTTCTGGTGGGGTCTATCTTGTCATCCTCTTGCCCTGTGGACCCCTCTCGCACCAGGAACCACAACCTCCTCTTTGTGACTTGGCTCTCCGGGCAGGTCAATACATGGGTCCCCCCTTCCAGTGTGGTAGCAAAGTCTTTCTAAGACAGATCATCCCAGGCAGTCCATTGTCCTCTGCCCAGGCTGAGCCACATCCTAGTGGCTGATAGGGGAACTCACACCCGCCCTCTACTCTGGGTTCCCTCTGGGGGCTTCTAATCAGCAGCCAAGGTCTGCACTCCTATTCCTTGCTGCTTTTTCCCTGAGCCTTCTCCCACCTTCCTGGCTTCCCCGCTCTCTGGCTTTGCCAGCCTCCCTCCTTCCAGGCAGTAACTCTGGACTACCCTCTATGGGCCCAACACACCTCCCTTCATCCAGGGAGTGACTGCAGACTACTCCCCTTCTGTTCTCTGCTCTTGGGCTTTATACAGGCTCCTCCTGTTCCTGCCCAGCTGAGCCTTGTGGCTAATTAATCTCTGCTCCTTGGCGCCTCCTCCTGGTGCAGACTGGGCAGTTAATTGGCCCACCTGGCCATCTTAACCCCTCCCGGTCTTGGGTGGGATGGACACCCCATCACATCTTCCTTTAGACGTTGCCCTCTGTAAGCCATCCATATGTTGTCAGATGCCTACCGGTGTGGTGCTCTGCTCTGTTCAATGTTGATATCACTTGGCTGCGTGCATGTGTTCCCTCTGTGTGCTGTCCCAGCTCTTCAAAGATAGCTGACACAGCAGACCCGAAGAGAACCCCCAATGACCACAGAGTCTAGTAAGGTATGAAGGCACATCGGCCAGGTTTATTGTCAAACGAAGGACAATGATAGTTCCCCCTAGATTTTTACTCTAGTACAGGGCATACTACTAATATGTGCCCCCTGGCAGTGGACTCAGCTCAGTCAGTGGCGGGACTTTCCACTGCCCCCTCGGCGGGACAAAGACACCGCCTCAGGGAAACATTCTTACACACAGGTACAAACAAGTTACACATCACTCCTGACGTATTGAGATACAACCCCTTTACGTAGTAAGGTGCCGCCTCTCACCTTGCACATATTGGTTCGAACAAAACAACTCTATCCATCATATTACCCTTTTGCCCCTGTCATTGGGATGGGTCAGCTTGTTCCTTGTTATCTGTGGAATGTTCCAGTATAGAGTGTTCTAGTACCATGTTTATGCTTCAATACACTATGTGGATATATGTTTATGCAACATCAGCCCTTTTCTTGCCAGCTTCTGTGAGCAGGGCCTGTCTCGGGCTCACAGCTTAACTTTGCTTTAAGTTAGCAAAGTCTTGACCATTACTTTAGTTCAGGCCTCAGGCCTCTGATACCAAGGTTTATATCTCAGGGCCTCCTCTTACTACACCATAGACTGTGGACACCACAAATTGTGGCACCATGATATCTCAAAGATCCTTTCCTATTAGAGGCAGTGACACCAACTGCCAGAGCAGGCTGGAGGGAAAAGGCATTTTCCACAGGTCCACAAGCATCACAGAAGAAGCAGTAGCCTGCAGTTCCACTTGGATCAGATCCCTCCTGCTTCATGGTGATCCTCCCAGATGTCCTACCCCAGCTGTAAAGACACAACAGAGCAGAACTCCCTCCTGCACCTAAAACATGCAGAAGTTCATCTTTGCCTCTTCACACTTCGGAAAGCCCATGGAATCAGACTCATCACTCTCTGTGTGACATAGATGTATGGTTCTGCAGCAGAGATAAATGAATGGTTCCGTTGCTACAGAAAGCACAGCATTATGTGTCAAAGATATGGCTTGCATTCCCAGTTCTGCCAAGTGACTGACCTAGGTTAACTCATTTATGCATCATTGACTCAGTTTCCCCATGGGAAATGAGGGGAAAGAATGACCACTCTACCTGACAGGGCTGTAGAGAAAATTCATTACTTCTGACAAGGTGCTTTTGAGGTCCTGTCGTGGGAAATACTGTAGAAGTGATGTACTCTAACATATGCTGCATTTATTACTGGAGTTTGCTGCTGGTAATACCAGGTACTTCACTAACACAAAGGAAAGCACAGTCCTCTCCCCAAAGAGCTTAATTAGAAAGAAATGACTCAAGTATAACATTTAAAGGATCTTAGACTTTTTAAAATAAATGGAAATAGTGTCGCTAAAACTAATGTTATATGGTCTGTAGCAAATAAGGTATATAAGAAAGCTTTAAGCATTCAGATGCCATGGTGATGGGTGCACTATAAGAGCCATTTTATATCAGTACAAGGAATCCCTTCTCCTAAACATCACTGCAACAACAGCTATAGAGAAACAGATCAAATGGTCAGTATGTGGAGCCCAGGTCTTTAAACAAGGTTTGTGTTCCCTGAAAACCCGCCCACAATTATTTTGGGGTGAATGAACTCTGATGACGAATCACTTTCAGACAGTCTCTGGACCTCCAGGAACATAGCTGTACTGTGAATGTGTGTATCACAAGAAACCACACCTGTATGGTGTGGCACGCATAAGTTAGTGTGTATGTATGTCAATCCTTTTTTTTTTTTAAATGTCAGTGTCAATTTTTTTGTTTAAAAACCAGCTGGAACGCCTGGGTTATTTTACTGTGCCCTGTGCCTTTAAGGATTGGTGCTTTGTTAAAGAGGTCAAAGAGGACTCAGCCAAGGTGAAGAGGGTGTGGTCCCAGGAGTTGTATGCTTAGAGACTCAAAAGCATTGCTCATCAATCCTAAAAAAAATTCGATCCCCCTTGAAGTCTCAAAGGATGTATTTTTTTTTTAATATCCCTCTCCATACTTATATCTTATTTAGAAAGTCCCAAAATGTTCCTTCCACAGGAAGACTGTTTCAATTTTCAAGCCATGCCCCTCTTTTATTATTTTGGACTGCAATGAGAAAAAAACTCTCTCGAATACAATGGAAATATTTGTTCATGCTGAAACACCAAACTGCTTTATAGCTATAGTACACATAGGAGTGATCTGACCAAATCTTCACCTCAATCTCTCATTTACAGCCTTCCGTTTGTATTTCTATTAATTAACACCAGGATTACAGTTAACTTCCCTAGCCTGAAAAAATACACTTGATATTCTCATAATTTCCTTTTATTAAAAGATATAGAATACTTAAAAAGTTTTCATTCACTGACTAAACTTAGAGCCCATCAAAAACCACCTTTCAAACAGGTTACATTCATGTAAATACTTCAAAGTGACACAAAAGTGAAAGGAAAAACAATAAAATAAAAATAGTCCTCTGACAAATACCCCTAAAAAACCCACTTCATTTTCCATTCTTTCACTTTCTGGTCAAGACATGGACATCTTCAGTTCCAAACCACCTTAGTACTTCTCATCTGGTGCAGAGGAAAAACTGAGAAATGACAAGATGGACACCCTATCCTCCAAGGATGCTCCCACATACTTTCCTGCGCTGAGAATGGAGTGATCAATTGTCTAGAAGCCTGGGGGAGGAGGAAATAGGTAGGGAGTGAAAATTGGATTCCCATCATTCAACCCACTAGGCAAGTCATGACACAACCAATTTTAAAGTGTTACCATTTTCATAGCAAAATGTGAGGGTGAAGTTATGAGACAATGCTCTCAATCCACTTGCTGTTGAAGACATTGGTTCAAAACAAAATAGGTAACGAAAGAAATACCTTTGGTGAGGTCTGTCTAGACAGGACAGCTTTCTACTTAAACGAAAACTACTATACGACACATTTCAAAATAAATAATATCCTCTCGCTTTGGAGAGGCCCAAGATCGAAAGAGCCAAGCTATCACCTGTCAGGCCTGAAATGAATTAATAGCATTGTGTCAGAAAGTGCAATATAGGACTTGCGTTTATTATGCATGGCATGGCAGCCTTCACTGTTTCTCACACTCATGAGCGCTTAAACCTAAACCCAAACTATACACTAATAATTCACTTTACATAAAAACAATGATTGTTGCATCTTTGATGCATACAATATAAAAAACCTGCAGACTTTGGTTATGAAACATGCTAACTCAGAATCTTAAATTATTAAATCCAATCAACAAAAAATAATTGATTTACTTGGCATTCATAAAATGTTCTTATAGCATTTACATAGTAAATGCAGAAGCATTTCTAAGAATGTAGCTAAAGCCTTGCCTTAAAAATTCTAAGACCTGTCCAAACTTATTGCCAAATATCTGCTATGATGTGCAAGAAAGCTAATGGAAATTAATAAAACAGCTTGCACAAGTTTGGAATTTAAGTATCTGTATTTGATGGTGTAAATACTTAAATAGGAAATTTAAAAAACTGGCAGTGCATCTGTAGCTTAAATGATAAATCCTCCCCCGCCCTTTTTTTTTTTTGCATTTGTTTACTAAATAAATGTAAGGCTTACAAGAATATATCTGTGGGACTTGGTCAATGTAATGATTTTTAATTTTTTGGTGGGCTGTGCCAGTGAGTTTTATTATAAGAAAATGAATCATTTGTTGTTATTTTTCTAGGTTACAAAGAGAAAAATCATCAATATTCTTCAAATCAATAAAGAAATTTTTCATTTCAATGAAAATAGACAAATCGTTATAAGTAGTATTCTGTAGCAAAGAACCACCATTTTAGACATTTAATAACCATAAAACTGTTCTCCCACTGTTTGCATTTGTGTTCTCCAAATACAACAGTTACAGCAAAGTAAAGTCTTTCCATAAAATTTCTCCAGCCACTTATCAAAAATACTACTTTTTGGTTTGTAAATCAATTGTGAGTTTGTGCAGATTTGAATATTCGTCTCCTAGAGTGCCCCAGAAATTCAAGTTATATGAACTAAAACTTGGATCATTCTATCTTATATAAACAGTTGTTAAAACTTCAATGCTTCTGAATCACAAGTCTTACAGAAACAAAGACATTTATATTCTAAAGCAGTATCTGTAAAGTGTTCAATAATCATACCATGAAACAAAATTTTATAAGATAAAGGAATCTTTATTAACTGGGGGAGTAAGTCTATTTAAATTTCTTGCTCCTAATAAGCATCAATGCTGAATGTGACCCAATGGTGCATACAGTGTTATTGTAGCCATATTGTTCCCAGGATATTATAGAGTGGGTGGGTAGCATATTTTATTGGACCAACTTCTGCTGGTGAGAGAGAAAAGCTTTCAAGCATATACTGAGCTCTTCTTCAGGTCTAGGAAATTAAGAGAGTCACTGCTAAATGCAAGGTGGAACTTATGCTAAACACATTTAACTCTAAGCATGTCTGTAGTCCCAATTACTTCAGAGAGATCTAGTGGACATAACATTGGACTGGGAGTCCTGAAGCTGGGATTCTATATCCTGCCACACAACCTGGGGCTAGTCACATCATTTCTCTGTGCCTCTGTTTCATCTCCCATCCTTCTTGTTCCTTTAGACCGTGAACTCTTTTGGGAAAGGGTGGTCTCTTAGGGCCTTTCTACACTACAAAATTATGTCAACCTAACTCATGTCAGCATACAGCCACCACAGTTACTAAACAGTTTATGTGTGCACAAACGGCTCCCTGGCTTGGGGGTACACATCCTCACCAGGAGCAATTCTATCGATTGTATTGTCAGTTTGGGGCACTGTGGGATGGCTCCTAAAAGCTAGTGACAGTCAACATAAGCAACATAGTGCCTACACGAACACTGCGTCAACCTAATTACAAGGACTGACCCTACGCCTCTCGGGAAAGTGGTGTTACAAAATCAGATTAGAGAGGCACTTACTTCAGCAGGAGTCAAATTTAAGCGAAGACACTTTCAGAGCTAGGGCGACACAAGGCAGTTTACATCAACTTAACTGTGTAGTGCAGACCAGGCCTCAGTATCTCATTTGGTTGGAGTCTCTAAGCGCAATTCGGGGGTAGCTCCAGGCACCAGAGCAGCAAGCGCATGCCTGGGGTGGCAAGCTGGGGGGGCAGCCTGCCAGTCACTGTGAGGGTGGCAGTCAGGCAGCCTTCAGTGGCATGCCTGGTGCAGGAGGTCTGCCAGTCCCGCGGCTTCGGCGGCAATTCAGCAGGTACGCCGAAGGTGCGGGACCGGCAGATCACCCGCAAAAACGCCACCGAATCCACGTGGTCAGCGGACCGTCCGCAGGCGTGCCGCCAAAGGCTGCCTGACTGCCACGCTTGGGGCGGCAAAAAAAAAAGTACAGCCGCCCCTGGCGAAATTTTAATACAAATAAACAAAGGCTGATTTGGAAAGTGCTCTGTTGGCTCCTCTTTTGTCTGTCTTCTAAACTTAAAACAATACATTACGGTTATTCTTATTGTTTGCATTGCAGCAACATCCAAAAGGTTCAAATACATAAAGACTTGGCCACTCCCCGAAGAGCTTACAGTCTTCAGGGAAGTGAGTGGATTACTCTTTGGCAGCCATCTTGAGGGAAAATGTATTTGAAAAGCTTGCAGGATTTAACTTCTGCTCTCTCACAGCTCTTGAGCCTTTCCTTACATTTTGAACTGCCACCAAAAGCCAACATCATAGGAACAGCATAATTCTTCCTTGCTATGAGACAAAGATGGCATGGCCGGCAAAGAGCAAGCCCAGGGGAATCCCTTCTCTCTGCCTTAAAGTATTCAAGGGATGAGCTGTTTTTATGCCTGTGCAGTAGGTATGATATATTACCCATGGATAATCAATAAAGCCCTTCCCATTTAATACAGGCAGCTAAAATCTCTGTCATTAAAAATCTACTTTATAGATGCAACATGGAAGATAGGAAAACCCATCGCTAGCAGCGGCCTCAGAGTGTGAAACAAAGACATAGGTGTCATGGACACGAATGTACGTGGATCGCAGGCAGCTAGGAGTCTGTGCAGGCAATGCTCTAGGACCCTAGAGATACCTGTGGAGTTGTTGCTACCACTCTAGATGAGTGATGTTGTCTGTGCTCTGGGCTCACTAGACATACGCCCACACAACCGCAGCTACAGTGGCACAGCTATGGCGCTGCCCTGCTGTAGTGCAGACGCTTCCGACATCGACAGAAGGGGCTTTCCATCAATGTAGGTAATCCACCTCTCCAAGAGGCGGTAGCTAGGCAGGAAAAAATTTTCTGTTGACTTAGTCATGTCTTCAGCCTAAGACAAATCAACCTAACTACGTCACATGGGGAGTGAAATTTTTCACAGCCCTGAACGATGTAGCTAGGTCAATATACTTTTTAAGGTGTAGACCTCAGCCAGGCTTGTCAGTGAGTAAATAATAATACCTATCTCTTTTCATCAGTAGATCTCAAAGTGCTTTGCAAAGGAAGTCAGTCTCATTATCCTGATTTTAAAGATGGGGAAACTGAAGCACACAGAGGCAGTGAATTGTCCAAGATCATCCAGCAGGCCAGTGACAGAGCTAGGAATAGAACCCAGGTCTCCTGACCCACTCTCCAGTGCTCTATCCACTAAGCCCGTGGTTCTCAACGAAAGGTAGACATACCCCTGGTTGTACGCAGAGGTCTTCCAGCGGAGACATCAACTCATCTAGATATTTTCCTAGTTTTACGACAAGCTACATAAAAAGCACTAGCGAAGTCAGGACAAACTAAAATTTCATATAGTCAATGACTTCTGTTTACTGCTCTATATACCAGCGGTAGCCAAGCTGCAAGCCCACCTACCAGACTGGGGCGGGGGAAGCTCAGGCTTCTGCCCTGTGGTGAGGCTAGGGAACTATAGGCTTTTGCCCTGCAGGAGGTGGCTGCCAGGGCTTGGGGCTTCAGTCCCAGTCTTCTGAAGGCCCGAGCACCAGCCCTATGGGAGGTGCCTATTGAAGTTCCAAGCCCCCCTATCTGCCACAGAGCAGAAGCCTGAGCAGGTGCACCCAGCTCTCAAACTTCTGAAGATTATCGTATGCAGCTCGGAGGATCAGTAAGTTTGCCCACCCCGCTATATACTATACACTGAAATATATGTACAATATTTATATTCCAAATTGATGTATTTTATAATATGGTAAAAAGGAGAAAGTCAGCAATTTCTCACTACTAGTGTGGCTGTGACACCTGTGTATTTTTATATCTGATTTTGTAAGCAAGTCGTTTTTAAGGGAAGTGTAACTTGGAGAACACAAGACAAATCAGAGTCCTGAAAGGAGGACAGTAGTCTGGAAAGGTTGAGAGCCACAAAACTATCTCCTACTGAGGCAACATCCATGCCCATTTCGGTTCCCAGGGAACACTGTTGGGGTGGGACCCCTCCCCTGTTCACACTAAATCAGCCTTGGCTTTGTCTTAGATGATTAGAGGTGAGTGAGGCTGGGAGGACAACAGCTTGACGGCATGCAGGGGTTCAGTGGGGAAGGAGGCTAGATAGGGTGGAAAGTGGGAGTGAACAGGCTGCAGTACCAGTGCTGGCAGCTACAGAAAAATCAAGAGACTATATTGCTGCCTATCCGCAAATGGGATCAAACCTTAGCAGCAAAGAGAAAAGCTTATTACTATGGTTATTGCTGCTATTTCTAGACAACGTGAAGGGCTGTTTAGGGCTTTCATTAGGGAGTTTGCAGACTCCATGGCAAACATATTGTTAGTAATTACAGGCGCATTCTGCCACTTGAATGTTTTCAGCAGGGACAGCTCTAGCTTTTTTGCCGCCCCAAGCACGACAGTCAGGCAGCCTTCGGTGGCTTGCCTGCAGGAGGTCCCCAGTCCCGCGGATTGAACGTACCCGGCGCCAAACTGCCGCTGAATCCACGGGACCGGCGGACCTCCCGCAGGCAAGCCACCGAAGGCTGCCTGATTGCTGCCCTTCAGGGACCGGCAGGGCGTCCCCTGCAGCTTGCTGCCCCAGGCACGCGCTTGGAGCACTGGTGCCTGAAGCCACCGCTGGTTTTTGGCAACTGAACTGTCAGAAAATATTTGACAGAAAAATGTCTCTGCATCATTAATGCCATCAAGGAGGATATTCTGGTCCAAAAAAGGTCTGAAGTGCAAAATGCCTCAGCTTTTATACCTGAATCTTCTTCAGCTCATGTATTTCTAACCCTAAACCCTCCTTCCAACAAAGAGACTCTCTTAGCACTTCCCAAGCCAAATAACGTGAGATTTTCACGTGTGCTACCAGTTCTCCCTCTTCTTCTTCTCTTTGGGTAACAAAAATCATAGTTGCTTACACATGCCCAGTTTCCTCTCCTCCCAAACGGATCTTCATTTCTTGCAAGTAGCCCTCTGTGCCTGGATGACCTTCCTCGACTCATTCATTACTAAAGCCCCTACACTTACCCCCTTCTAATCCTTTAGAACAGTGGTTCTCAGCCCAGTCAGCACACAGCTGCAGTCTATGTGACATCCTCAAGGCCATACAGGTCATATATATATATTGTATGGATGTGGCCCATGTAACACAGAGAGAGCTGCATATGTGGCCCCCACAGTAAACAGGTTGAGGACCACTGCTTGAGATCTTCTAAGCAAGTGGCCTACGTTTTCAGAAGAGCTGTGCACCCAGCAGGTCCCAGCTGCTCCATCTTCGATGCTTTTGAAAATCAGAGAGCCTGAATAAGGATTTTGGTGACATGTTTGAAAATGTTGGCCTGAAAATTCACTTGCAAAGTAAGAGTCAAATGATTTGATGCGCCTCCTGAATCCAACTGGCTATTTAAATAAAACATTTTAATGCATATTCCTTTTATATTTCAGTGCTTCTATTTCATTATACTCATTTTCCTTATTAAAGAAAAAGTTCATTTATCATTTCATCTCTACCTTTAAAAAGTGACTAAATAAAGTTTTTGAAGCTACAACACACATACACACACACCCCACATTAGGTATCTCCAGCTCTTTTCAATTTAATAGCTTTTAATTACAACAAAACCATTTTATAGCGGCACTGACACACTTCTGAACATCAGCAGAACGTCACTCAAAATAACCAATTCAAGTCATAATGAAACTGCTCATCTTTATTTTTACGTGCTGGTCATGCAGCCCTTTCACCTTAATCTTGTTGTTTAATTTCTCCTTGGCTATGTACGTTCTTGTAGACTAACAGCAATTTTCCTCTAATGAGTGTGTGCGTTGGGCATGAATTTTAGGAGATGTAATCAACTAAGAACACATTCATCTCCATGAATAGGTTTTTAAAACTGGAAATATGAATTTTAATGTGCTGTATATCTTATCTACAGCACTTATACCGTGTAATGAGAATTGCACATAGGAAAAACAGTAATTTACCTACTGTAATTTAAACTTTATATATTGTTAAATGATTTTCATGTTAATAAAGACCATTAGAACATTGAAGGGGATAGAAAAAGCTATAGTGCTTTTTGCACCTGCATATCTAGCAATTTTTTAATACACATGATATTAATTAAACTTGCACCAAATGTCTTCAAGCAAACTGACATTACTATTTATACCCATATTCTGCCTTCATAGGTCCAGATTTTTTAAAAAAATGTTTAGACACTGCTGCCCTCAGTGTCATAACGCCTAGCTGATTTAGAATCCAAAAATTCATTTTCAAGTGTGATTTAGGCACCCCGAAGTCTAAATTCCAACAACAGCTGACGGAATTTAAACTCCCAACTGCCTCAAATGATTTTGAAATGAGATTTAGGCTCCTAGATCAGCTAGGCATTGAGATGCTGAGCTCAGCAACTTCTATGTCTAGGAATAAAGACAAAAGACTGATTATGTCTATGGGGAAACCCCCTCAGCATCTCTTCACTGAGGAGACATCATGGAGTGTGTGGAGGTTGTCATGAAAAACTGGTCCCTGGGAAGCCAGCCAACTGTGCCACGGACCGAACTGGGGGAAAATCCTACTTTGTTAGAAAGGAAAGGAAACTACTAATCACCGTAGACCATTTGTTTCCCACCACTCTTTCTTGTTTCTAGTAGAATCTCTATTCTCCTTATATAAAACCTTATTGTGTTTCATTATAAGTGCTGCGTGTGTAACAGGAGTAGAGGTTTAAGGTAAAACTGGGGTACCCTGCTCTTCTGGGGGCAGAGGATCTGGGATTTCTGTGAGTAGCCAGGGTCAGGGGCAGGATATCACAGGGGAATGATTCAAAGGAACTTGGAGACTGGGGGGCACCTATTGTTAGTCTGCAAGGGGAAGACAGGGCTGGCATCGCCCAGAGGAGAGGGCTTGAGTGGCTGACAGGCTAGTGGTGTTAGGGAGCTAACACCCAACTACCACAAGCAAGATGCCCTCACATTGGAGGCACAGAGTCACAAGGCAACTCATGGTTGCAGGTATCCTGAGAACCATCACAGATAGCCTTGTGGTTAAGGGACAGGGCTGGGACTCGGACAATCTGGATTCAGTCTCCGGCTCTGTCAAACTTCTTGATGACCTTGGCCAGGACAGGTAATTTCTTTGTGGTTCTGTTGCCCATCTGTAAAATGGGAACAACACTATCTCTTCCAGATCTGGACTCTATTAGTCTGTAAGCACTTTGGGGCAGGTACTCTTATTATGCATCCACTGATCATCTAGCGCAGTGGCTAGTGTGACCACTTTCACATAGCAAGCCTCTGAGTGTGACCCCTTACAAATTAAAAACACTTTTTTATATATTTAACACCATTATAAATGCTGGAGGCAAAGCGGGGTTTGGGGTGGAGGATGGCAGCTTGCGACCCCCCATGTAATAGCCTCGTGACCCACTGAGGGATCCCGACCCCCAGTCTGAGAACCGTTGATCTAGCACGACGATGCATCGCTCTCACTCAGGCACCTTAGGCACGGCTGTAAAACCAATCGTAACATGTCAGGAAGTTCATTTCTAGGTTAATTCATTCAGAACATTTCTAGATCTGCAGCCCATCTTGAGAAGGATGGGGGCGGGAGGGGGAACTATACAAGTGAAAACCATCAACTCTTTCTCCTTCACCACTCCAAATGTTTTAAGCAAATCAGAAATTTTGGCTGGTGTCTGAACTAATTTGAGGGTAGGGAGTACAAAACTAGTTTGTTTTGCTTTCACTGAATGTGTATCTGTAATCATTAAGAATTCATAACTGTGTGGTTGGAGGGAAAAGTGGCACCTCACTACAAGTTTAGAGGCGCTTAAGGAAAAGTTAAGTGTAAGTAAGTGTGTGAATAAGCTCCTAAGATGGTTAAACATTTATGAATGTATTCCAAAACATGTAACAATGGCATATATTTAGATCTACATAGAACACAATTAAATGTAGTTTCTCTAGAACAGTAAAAGAACCAACATTTTAAATGCACAGTGGTAACTGAAAACTATACCAAAATTGTATTTTTAAGCAACAATGGTTTGAATAGAAATGCAAAAATTTATAAAAACAACAAGGAGTCCGGTGGAACCTGAAAGACAAACAGATTTATTTCAACATAAATTTTCGTGGGTAAAAAACCCACTTCATCAGTTGCATTTGAAGAAGTGGGTTTTTTAACCCACAGAAGCTTATGCCCAAATAAATCTGTTAGTCTTTAAGGTGCCACCAGACTCCTCGTTGTTGTTGTGGATACAGACTAATACGGCTAACCCGATACTTGACATATTTTACAGTTTATATTAATCAACTGAAATATTCCCTTTTTTCCTTATTTCTGTTTCCTATCTAAGATCCAGGTTAGAGTTCCTCTCTCCTATTGCTTTAAGGGAGCAGTTTTCAAAAAGCACCGAGTGTTGGCCTTTTGACTTCAGCAGGGCCAATGCGAAAAGTGCTTTTGAAAATCCTTCTTTTACCAATGGCTTTAATTTGGAATAGGAAGAAATCTCATTGTGCACAAGGGACAGTGCCTGACCACTCATTTTAGGCTCTACTTTGTGTGTTAGTATTTTCGGCAGAGATTTTTCAAACCCATCTGAGTCTCTCTCTTCACTAGAAAAAAGGTATGCCCCTAACTCAAGGTCAGCTCCTAGTAAAGACAAGGCAGTTTGTAGTTTTTACATCACTTAGCAAGTCAAGCGAAACCCTAGGCTCCCTCGTCTTTAACTTGACCTGTTAACTCATGTGAAAACTACCATCTGCCTTGTCTTCACTAGGATTTGATCTTGACTTGGCCAACTCGAGTTAAGAACATTCCTTTTTTTTCCCCTCCTAGTGAGGACATGGCTTAAGAGATTTGGACACTCAGAGTCAGATTTTTAAAAGGACCTCAGTGATTTGGACACACTACTCGCATTGACCTTCAATTGGATTTGTGCTTCTATGTCATTGCAGGATGGCCTATCTGGAAAACTTACATTGGAACAGCTACATCTCTCAGGGAGATGTAGCTATGCTGCCCTAACCCACAGTACAGACAGAGCTAGATTGAGGAAGAGAATTTTTCCATCGACCTAGCTACCACCTCTCAGGAAGGTGGATTAACTACAGCAATGGGAGAACCCCTCCTGTTACTGCAAAGAGGCGCAGCCGCAGCGCTGCATGTGTTCCCCTGTAGTATTTCAAGCTAGTCACAAGTCTTACGTTTTTTGAAATCTCACCTGACATTCCCAATTAAATCCCTTCTTTTTATTCTTACTACCACTACTAATATGAAGTTGTGGGGGTTTTGGAACAATGGTACAAAATTATATATATGAAAAACTTTACAAAATCCAAATCCTTGACTGCTAAAATCAACCACCCCCAACCCTCTTCTGTGGTAGTCTGTACCTCTCACTTGCATGTGTGTGTTTTGCTTTAGATAAGAGACTTTTTTTTCCTGAGTCTCATGAAATGTATTCTGTTTTGTTACCAGCCTTATAAAACAAAAGATGCTCACACAATACAATTTGTGCTACATCAGCACAAATGGTTTTCATTGGCTGGAAAGTTTGTAACCTCTAACCTTGGGCCAATAGCAGACAAGCAGTTCTTCCCTTCACATCAAAAGTATTCCCTGATTCAATCAACACAATACCTTAACCGCACAAAAGATACCACAAGTGGAGGAAATCCAGCATCATATGCACATACCTCTAGCTGAGGAAATCTATCGTCAGTGCCATGTGATCACTTCATCCATCAATAGGAGTAACATAATGCTGCGACTCAAAGAGCCCACAAAAGATTGTTCACCCACTACCTTCCCAACAACAATAAAAACACCTTGCTTAGTTCTCTCAACAATGTACAAGGCAAATATTTGAAAAGGAGAAGACAAATCCTCATGGGACTAAAGACAAACACAGATATGAGTTATGATCAAATATTAAAAAATATTAAAGCACCATATTTTTTTTTAGATTCTTGCAGAAATACTTTGTATGTTATCAGACAACTACTGTACCTTTTAAAAAAACCACCCAGTTCATTCATACCAATAAATCTGACAAACACTGGTAGGCAAATTAAATGGCAAGTCACCCTGATAGAGGTCTTCAGTGAGAAAAAATAAAATTGATATTGTAAGTAGAAAATCATTTGAACAATTTTAATTGAGTTCTCCAAATTGATAGAGATTCCCTTCATTATCAAAACAATGCCTACTCTTCTTAGCTGTTACCAATTTTGGGAAAATTACAGCAGAGACAGACTTTCTACTGTTCTACACCCAGAGATCAGATGTGGGGATAACATTCTGTGACCCCAGTCATGTTTTAAAGTTACTTTGCAATTTTTAGTTTATTGCCATCGGGTTTTAGCAAAAAACCCTCTTCAGTTTTCAGAAACACATAACTCTTTGTTCAGAACCTTGTGATAGGTTTAACTGGCTGTTCTGTTGGTGTTTTAGCTACGTTAGCTGTGCGCTTGCTGAGTACACTGCTTTGAAGAAAAGACATCTGTAACTAAAGGGAAATAGCTGATTAAGTGTTTTCCAGTAAACCAGCCTGCTATTATTTATCTTTATAAATAACTTCTCAGAGACTGAGAAACCCAGCAACATGGGCTTCTAACAAACAAATGTCAGCCATGTTTAGGCTTTACACAGTGCTCTTAGTTATTACATTGCTTATCACCGGACTTTCACATTTAAAATAAGGCAATTCAACAGGCCTTATGATGCAGATCACAGTTGCGGATCACACTATAATTAGGTGGCGGGTGGGAGGGAATATTTTGCTCAAATTAGATCAGCTCGTTGGTAGCGTGTAGGCACATAATTAGGACAAGCAAGGTGTTGCTGCTGCTGAGCATGAAACTAGAAAACTCATACACCACAAAATCAAATTAGAAGAGCAGACAGATTACCTGAAAGCCTCTGGCCTGACAGCTTGAAGCTCTTATCTAAGCAGCAGGAGCAGCACCACAAGGGCTGGCTAATATTTCTGGCACCTCTGCCATGATGGAGGACTAGCTAGAAGCTTTTGCATAAGAAGGGACTCCATCCTCACTTGGTAGCATCTGTAGTTTTTCCTGCAGGTGCTGAAAGCCATGGCCATGGCAAAGCACACGTAATGTCTGTGTATTTCCAAACAGCGTTGGGAAAAGCCGCTGAACAGAGAAACAATGCATTGTTAGGTTTCTGTCTATTTACTCTCAAAGGAAGTACTCCAACAACAATTTCTGGACCTGGAGGAGTTACAAGTCTGCCAAAGTTGTAAACAATAGCAGAGATCCCATTTAACAGATTGCCAAGAAGGTTCTGTCTTCTTCTGCTTCCTAGGACTCAGTTTCTCTCTCTCAGTCTGTGTGTCACTGAAATTAAACTTTGTCTCAGTGGGGGCCTTTTCTTCTGGACCTGAGTTTTCTATATGGCTTCTTGTCTTCATCCCATGCAGTGAAAGGATGCTTCAGTGTGGGTGGAAGTGGGTGAGGGGGGCAGAGAAGCAGCCTGCAGGCGCCACAAAGACCATTAAAGAAATCAAATCAGGAAGAAAGTGAGGAAAGGGCTCGACAGGAGCGCTTGTAGATGAATGAGCCACTTCTTTTTGGTCTGCGGACTGAAGCTTTTGCAAACGCAACACATGGCGCTCATGTGGGTTTCCCCTAAACACTTCTATGGGGATCACTGACTGGATAGGTCTTTTGCAGCAGTCACAAGGCTTGAAGCCCAGGGATCGGGGCATGTCCCATCCCTAGGCTAAGTCCCATACGGGACTAACTAATTCTAACTTAACACGAAGGGAACTAAACTATACAACTTTCAACAGTACAGTCACTGCCGGTAAGAACGAACTGAGAGAGGGAGGGAGGAGCCAGCAGCGCCCCGTATGCTAGTGAATAAATGCACCACTCCAGAGGATGCCAGAGCTGGTCCCCTATGGATACCACTGAGGGACAAACATCTGACACCGGTGCATGTGGTGAAAACATACCCAAAGAAGAACATACAGATAAGTTGTACTGTACACTAACCTAAGAAAGATAGCTAGAGACTCCTCAACTGTTTGTAGGCAGCTCTTTCTCTCTCCTCATAATGGAGGCATGCAGGGGAAAATTCACTGCGTCTGCAGAAAGGCTGGATGATAAGACTCTATGAAAGTGGGGTATGGGGCAGCTGGGGAGACTAAATTCACACCTATGGGCCTCTCTTATCCATTTGGGGGAACGGTGGTCAAAGGCCATCAGTATCTGCTACACAGAGGACTGGGACCACTGGATCACATAAAGGCACATCTGCTCAATCCCTCCTGAAGTGCTCTCCTGTGGCACTACAAGTGCACCTGCCTCGGTTTCCCCTTGGTCCTGTCAGTAAAGGAACACAGTCTCTCAGTGTCCAAGTCAAAAGCCCTGCCTCTAGGCATAATTTAGTCCTGTACATGTTCAATAGCCTCCAGAGTCCTTGTGATAAAACCGTTTTCCCCATGCTCACCCCGGGGATGTCATCTCCAGCTCACCTATCTGAGAGCCCACCTCCAATCTGTTCCCAGACTCCTTCTGCCCTTGCCCAGGGCTCTGCTCTCCAGACCATCCACCGGAGAGCTCCCTGGTTCATTTCATTCTTGAGACTCTTCTCTGGTCTCAAGGGACCAATCACCCTTGACAACTCCCAATGCAGCCTTCACACTAATCTATGCAGGGACAGCACAGTGACCTCCCTGTTGTGTTCTGGAACCCTTGCACATCCCCAGCATGAGTCTTAGGTGCTACAGTAGGCCTGGGTGAATTTCACCATCAGGGAAGAAGAACTCAGCTCTCTGCAGTATTTAGACACCATTGCATCCAACACAGAAGGCACGCTGGGCCCAGCCAAAAGCCTTGTACTTAAGGCATTTTCCTCTTCTCTCCCCAATAATGCCTCTTGCCAGAGACTTATGGCCAGCTTCAAACAATTCCTCTGAGGTGGCAGAAATGCACCCACAGATTCCGCCACTCTCTGAAGCAGAGTTAAGAGTAGGAAACACTGAGGTTCGGTGGCTGAGTGCAGCATATCCAGTGCCAGGTGCTGGAAAGACAACCTTTCCTACTGGGGCATCTGCCAGTTTCTTTGGCTGACTGCCGCTCTTCCCATCAGGGCTAGTAAATGTGAGCACAAAGAAAACATCATTTTAAGCAAAAGGCAAATTAAGCCACTTGTGAGTTTAAAACATCGAACTGTGAGGCTGTCCTGTTTAATGCAGAATCCGGATATGGTGACTGCAGAAGCCAAACGGTCTGTAATGTGCCATTTAAATAGAGCAAACGTCAATTTGTGACACTTACGCCCTTAACCCCCTGAGCAGGTAAAAGATTGCCTTACAGTATGGTTCACTAGATTTTTGTGCCTCAAGTTAATTGATTGGCAGGCAATAAATGCTGGTTCTTGACCCTAGGGATTAGCTTTTACAAATGTGTTAACTACCTCAAGTTAACTGGCAACCAATTAACTCACGATACAAAAGCCTAGTGAAGACAAGCCCCTTAATCCCCTGACTTTCAGATCAAGTTAAACCTGGAGGAGGAGCCTTCGGCTTTAATCACTATCACTTTTAGGGCATGCTACACTACAATAGTGTGTCTTGGCTAGAGTTTTAGCCAAAGTGTTGATTAGATCAAGTGAGATAAAAAACATTTAACATCACATCTTCAAATCCTAGGTTATGTCTATACTATGGGTCCCTGCACTGATGAAAGGTCTCCTGTCTAGCCACTCTATGCTGGTGGGAGAGAGCTCTCCTGCCGGCACAATTAAACTAATCCCAACAAGCGGTGATAACTATGTCGGCAGGAAACGCTCTCCAGCCAACATAGTGCTGTCCATACCGGTACTTTTGCCAGTGAAACTTATGTCGATCAGGGGTGCAGCTAAAGTTTTGCCACCCAAAGTGCTAGTGCAGACAAAGCCCTAGTCCAAAAAAGGCCTGTGTTTTTTGAAAAGTGTACTGGTTGAAGTCAGTGGGTGTTCTTAGTGTAGGCACAGTTGGGCGAATCCTTTAGAAAACCCAATCCTCTCCTGCTAAAAACGAAATAATTTGGAAAAACTGATTTATTTCCCACTACTTGTATTATGTATTTACTATGTACAACTCCCTCAGTTTAGATACCCTCTCACGTTAGTTCAGGCAATAGCCTAAACAGAGACTACCATCAAAAATAGAACATTTAATTTGTCTCACACACACACACACACACACACACACACACACACACACACACACAGGTCTGGATAAATCTTGCAATCTTATCAATCAGTTACTACGGGGGGAGAGGGAGGAAGAGACCACTTTTCACTACATATTTCTCTAAAAAATAAATCACCTCCAAATGGATTGCTACATTCATGCAAGAGTAAATTACCACCATTATAATTAAGAATTAATAACCTTCCAGGATCAGAGGCTGCAATTCTGAATTAGCTCACTGAAAAATTATGAAAGGAGGCTTTTTGCTGTATAATAAAATGAAATACAGAATATTCCTACAAGACACAGTGTATGAAAATCTAATAACGAGGACTGAAAATAAAAACCATAGCTGCTTATCCTTTCTGTGGTGCAAACTTGAGAATTTTAGAGCAACCTCTATGCCTATTTCCATGTTGTCTTTGTTTGCACTGCAACATTATTGGACCTTTTCTGGATCAGGATTAACCATGAACGACAAATAAAACTATAATACCAAACAACGTATTTCAGCAGAATAAACCTCGTTATCTCACATTTTCATGCTGTGTTCTATACATAAAAACTGTGAAACATCAGCTACAAGGTTTAAAAAAAAATTAATAAAAAGGCAGCTTCTACTGCATACCAAAGAAAGACAATGTTCTTTACTGGGTGGTCTAAACAAATCTGATAGATTCTCATTAGGAAATTCTATGAAGCACAGTTACTTTTAACCAGAACGTCTGTGGCTGGAAATGCAGTGGAAGTAGGATGCTTCTTAAGGAGCAACTTCAGGTTTCGTATTCCAAGGGCTGGTTGGATATGCCTACTTTAAAAAGGAGATGGGTGAGTCTGAACTCAGGAATGCAAATACAAAGATGACCTCACCCTCAACTAGTAGACTGTCTGCCTGAAATGGAGGAATTTAAAAAGGAATTTTGTTCAGTTTATGTGTGACATCCCCACGAGCAAACTTAACAAGCAAACGCCAAATTATCGGACACCTCTTTACCAAATCCCAACCCCCACCTGAAACAATTCCAGTGAGACTCCGCATATTCATGAGGAAATTCCTTCTGCCTTCAACAGATAAAGAAACACTACAAAAAAAACATGAATGTCCCTCACAGGTCAATACATAGCCTTAATTACCACATCAGCAACATTAAAAAAATATTCAGCAACACACATCCATGGATTACATGCGTGGCACATTTGTTGAAGGATGTAGGATGTCATCTATAAGATTTTTGTTGTTGAATTCAGTGAAGTTATTTTAGCAGAGTATTTGGCCCTAAGCCTTCCAGTCATTAGGTAAAATATGAGGGAAAAGGGCGGGGGGGGGGCAGATTTGTCTCAAAGATTCTTATTTTTTTAGTATAAATTAATGACATTACTGTTTTTGTTCACTAAGTATGAAATAAAAAGACAAACATCTGCAACCTCACCCCAACAAGTGCCCCAATATAATCATAGCTTCGGTCAACATAGCTAATGTTTGGGAAGTCAGGTGTTCTGACACTGCAAAAAAACTCCTCCTGTCAGCGTTAGGGTGACCCAAAAAATGAGCAGTTTTTGACCACTGCTAACTGGGCCGTTGACGGTCCAATTGGCAGTGCCACGCAGCGGGGCTGGCAGGCTCCCTGCTAGCCTTCGCGCCTCATGGCTCTCGGGAAGCAGTCGGCATGTCTCCCCTTCGGCTCCTACACGGAGGGGCAGTCAGGGGGCTCTGCACGCTTCCCCTGCCCCAAGTGCCACCCCCGCAGCTTCCATTGGCTGGGAACCACTGCCAATGGGAGCTGCAGGAGGGGCACCTGCGGACATGGCAGCTTCGTGCACAGAGTCGCCTGGGCACATGTCTGCGTAAGAGCCAGAGGGGGGACATGCCACTGCTTCCAGGAGCTGCTTGAGGTAAATGCCATCCAGAGCCTGTACCCTTTGACCTCTTCCCTGGCCCCAACCCCAGCCCCGATCCCTCTCCTGCCCACCAACCCCTTCGACCCCAGCCCAGAGCACCCTCCTGCACTCCAAAGCCTTCATCCCCACCCCCTCCCATTCCCTAGCCCTCTTAGCCAGCCTGGTGAAAATGAGCAAGTGAGTGAGTGTGGGGAGCGTGAGTGACAGAGAGAGGGGAAATGGAGTGAGTGGGAGTGGGGCCTTGGAGAAGGGGCAGGGCATGGGCAGGGTCTTGGAGAAGAAGTGGGGCAGTGAGGAGGGGCAAAGGTGTTCAGATTTTGTGCAAGTAGAAAGTTGTCAACCCTAGCAAGCATCTGCACTAGCGCAGTGGCTCTCCACCTTTCTAGACCACTGTACCCCTTTCAGGAGTCAGATCTGTCTTGTGCACCTCCAAGTTGCACCTCACTTAAAAACTACTTGCTTACAAAAATCAGACATAAAAATACAAGTGTGTCAAAAAAAAATTGCTGAAAAATTGCTGACTTTCTCATTTTGTCTGTATGAAATTTCTGTACGTACTGACTTCGCTAGTGCTTTTTATGTAGCCTGTTATAAAACTAGGCAAATATCTAGCTGAGTTGATGTGCTCCCTGGAAGACCTCTGCGTACCCTCATGGGTACGTGGGCCCTTGGCTGAGAACCACTGTCGTGTATACAGAGCACTAGCGTAGGCACAGTTATGCTGGCACAGAAGCGCTTTTATCAGTATAGCTTATTTTGTTGAGGCGTCATTTACTCTTAAAAGCTTTGCCAGCATAACTATGTCTGTTGGGAGTGTAAAAAATTAATCACATCCCTAACAAATTGCAACAAGGTGACTGTCCATTTAAGAGTAATAAGAGACTAATGGTCAGTCAACACCTGTTCTATGGGGTCCCCCTTTAAGACGTAGGGAATGAGAGGCTAGCCATTGGAAGAGAGGAGGGTGGCCCTGGGGAATATATTTAGGGTGAGTGGAACACACATACTACTCTTTCTCTAAGGGCATGAGACCAGGAGCTTCCTAGAGCAGGCAGAGCAGGGCCCCCCTCTCTTGCAGCCAATGGGGACAACTCTGGGAAGATAACTGTATATATTCTGTCCCTTCCCTCCAAACAAGGCAGACATCAGCAGGAGGAAGGACTGCCCACTGAATCCTCCTCACCTGGGGGTGAGAGGACTGGTTTGAGGAGGGGGGGGAAGGGCCAGCTGGAGGAGAAACTCGCAGAGGCTTGATAGCTGGCCTAAATTACAACTTCTGCTCCAAAGAAAAGAGCGGTTTCCAGCCAATGGGAGCTGCGGAGCTGGCACTGGGGGTGAGAGCAGAGCACGGAGCTTCCCTGATCGCCTCTGCTCCTAGGGGCCACAGGGACATGCCAGTCATTTCCAGGAGCTGCACGGAGCCGATCGGGTTTCTAACGGCTTGGCAACCCTAGCTTCCCCCCGCAGCAGGACAAGACGGTGCTTGCATCTCAAGCCTGCCAGGGGAGGGGGCGAGGAAGCTTCCAGCCTGCAGCACGGAGACTTGCCACAGGCCAGATGAAATGAAGCAGTGGGCCGGATTCTGATCTAGAGTGACCAGATAGCAAGTATGAAATATCGGGACGGGGGGGAGGGAGGAAATAGGCACCTATGTAAGACAAAGTCCCAAATAACGGTACTTCCCCTATAAAATCGGGACAACTGGAAACCCTAGTCTCATCCCTGTTTTATAGATGGGGAAAATGAGGCACAGAGAAGAAAGTGACATTACACAATCAACGCATTACACTAACATTTCTATGACATTGGGTAGAATGTGTCTTATAATTGTATTGCAATGTGTCTAGAGCTGTGACAGTTGTGTTGTGTCATGTTAAATGTGGGAAGATGGGCTATGAATGAGTCCATCTAAGTTAAAGAGAATTTACTGGATTAGTTTCAAGACTCTGAGAAGTTCTTGAAAGAACTGTTTCAGACTTGACCAGAGAGAAAACATTCAGAAATCTAGCTACAACTGCACAGACTACAGCTGCCTTCCTACAGCGCTCCCAGGTTGGACACACACATTTTCATACGGAAGAGTTTTGCTGATGATTGGTTTTCACTGCAGAAGTAACCAGAGGCTTTCCAGGGTATTAGACAGTTTGTATCATAGCTAACAGTAAATGGACTGATTTTCCCATCTTTCAGGGTGTGGGGGGGAAGGGGGGTGTCCATCCCACATTGCATTTGCTACAATAGGATCAGAGAGAATGGAAACCTCTGGTGTACTATACCAGCAAAGCCCCGCTCGTGAAGATGCAACTTAGATCAGCAAAGCTGCACTTTCTGTTGATACAGTAAAACCACTTGCCACGAGTGAAGCAAGCTGTAAAAGCACAATTTTGCTGACATAACTGGGTCTACCCCGGGGACGTCTGTGAGGTCAGCTGTGTTGGTCAGGGATCACACCTTCACAGCACTGGCCAACATAGCTGTGCCGGCAGAAGTCCCTTGTGTAGACCTGATCTAAGCAATAAAGGGTAAAGAAAATCTCTGGGCTCGTCTACATGAACATTCAGTTTGTGTAAGCTGGGGTGTGAATCTAGCCTGCTGCAGACAAGCTGTTCATATGGGACCCTGCTGATGCACACTAACAGTTGGATAGTGCTCTTTAATTGACCCTGCTTTGAAATGAAAGTAGATTAAAGCACACTATCAAATGGTCTGTGCTCATTAGCAGGGGCTGTATGGACAGTAAGTGCACAGCAGGCTAGCCATGGGTACATGCACACCCCAGCTTGCTGCAAATGACATGTTTGTGTAGATTGAGGGAAGTGATTATTCCCCTCTATTCAGTACTGGTGAAGCCACATCTGAAGTATAGCATTCAATTTTGTGCCTCCCCAATCCACACCAACACTCCCCATAGAAAGGATGTGGACAAATTGGAGACAGACCAGTGGAGGGCAACGAAAATGATCAGGGGGCTGGAGCACATGACTTATGAGGAGACGCTGAGGGAACTGGGCTTGTTTAGTCTGCAGAAGAGAAGAGTGAGGGGGGATTTGATAGCAACCTTCAACTACCTGAAGGGAGGTTCCAAAGAGGATGGAGCTAGGCTGTTCTCATTGGTGGCAGATAACAGAACAAGGAGTAATGGTCTCAAGTTGCAGTAGGGGAGACTTAGTTTTTCCTAATATCTAACCTATTTCACTAGGAGGGTGGTGAAGCACTGGAATGGGTTACCTAGGGTGGTGGTGGAATATCCTTCCTTAGAGGTTTTTAAGGCCTGGCTTGACAAAGCCCTGGCTGGGATGATTTAGTTGGGGATTGGTCCTGCTTTGAGCAGGGGGTTGGACTAGATGACCTCCTGAGGTCCCTTCCAACCCTAAACTTCTATGATTCTATCTTTGCAGGGGTGGAAACTTGAAATCTCGCATTACATATACTTGAGAAATCGTGTGGGTGGGTGGTAGAGAAGGAATTTTATACTGGCCCCAGTAATGAGAATTGCCTTCTTAATTCCAGTTCCTGATCTTAGGTGCTGGTCTACACTACGGGAAGGGATCGATCTAAGATACGCAACTTCAGCTACATGAATAACGTAGCTGAAGTCGCAGTATCTTAGATCGAGTTACCTACCGTCCTCACGGCACGGGATCGACGTCTGCAGCTCCCCCTGTCGACTCCAATACCGCCGTTCGCATTGGTGGAGCTCCGGAGTCGACAGGAGCGCGTTCGGGGATCGATATATCGCATCTAGATGAGACGCGATATCGATCCCTGAGAAATCGATTGCTACCCGCCAATATGGCCGGTAGTGAAGATGTACCCTTAATGTTATTCAGTACTGTTGTTGTTTTCTATGCTGTATGCAGTCTTCTACTTCTCTGCAAATCTATGGTTCAGTGGACATCGATATAGAGTTGAAGTAAATATATTTTTCTACAAATTAAGTTACCTAGCCATACACAGTATAATGTAGACCTGCTTGTGAGGAATGCAGACTCTGTGCATGAAGCCTATTCCACTCTAATATCAGCAGCTGCAGCCCTGCTACTGAACGACAGTATGTGCCTCCTCTGTGTGGTGTTTAAGGCCTCCATGGAGTACTGTGGTATTTACTGTCTAAAGGTCCTCTTACCTAATGAAGGTTGTGATGATGTGGATTACAGAACAGCAACAACCACCATATAAATAATGAAGCATGGCATTCAAGGATCTTTGCAAGAGCCTGGGCACATCAATCTGTTTTTTTCTTGCTATGACTCAGATGATGACAGAATATTCTCTTCGAAGATTGGCTGTGGTAGCACTTGGTATGCAGTGGCTGTGGGCACAGCAGATCTAAAGGAGTTCATCCAATACTGATATGCCTCCAGTAAAATATAAAATCCTATTCCACAAAGATTTTTTTTTTTTAAACTTCTCTCCTTGATGTCTCATCCCAGCCCCAAAGGTCTCTGGCCTGAATCCTGAGAGGGTGGAAGTAGAGAATTAAACAACTAGCCCTGAATCTTCTCCATGATAGGTAACAATATTTTTGTAAATTAACATTTTCTCAGAAACCACAGAAATGTCAAGCTGGAAGGGACCTTAAGAGGCTGTCTAGTTCAGCCCCCTACACTAAGCTAAGACCAGGTATACCTAGACCATCCCCGACAGGTGCTTGTCTAATCTATTCCTAAAAACTGCCAATGATGGGGATTCCACAAACCTCCTGTTCTTGTGCTTAACTATCCTCATTATTAGAAATTTTTTTCCCTTCTAATATCTAACTTATATCTCCCTCTTGTTGCTGCAGATTAAGCTTCATATTTCTCATCTTACCTTCAATGGACACAGAGAACAATTTATCCTTGTCCTCTTTAGAACAGCCCTGAGTCTTCTTTTCTCAAGACTAAACATGCTCAATGGGTTTTAACCTTCCCTGATATGTCTAAACCTTTTTAATCACTTTTGTTGCTCTCCTCTGGACTCTCTTCATTTGTCCACTTTAAGGAAAAAGTGTGGCCCCCAGAACTGGAGACCATACAGTTCAACATGGTCAAAACGTGAGACACATCACACAATGCTCGGGACTATTCATAATTCATTTATTTAAAATTCAGTTCAAAACAAAATCAAAGGTGAATTTGACTGCAATTGAAATTTATGTAACTACACAATAACAGTGTATTCATGTGCTATTATTTTAATTTGCTACATCTTACTTCAGTACATTGGTATGTTGTGGCTTTAAAGCAAAATACTTTCAACTTAAAACATCCATTTGATGTGATGAAAAATGCAATAATAAAAATGTAATTTTAACTATACAGCAGCTGTCATCCTGAAGGTTCTCAAAACACATTTCCAAATGATGTATTTCTTTCAGGGTCTCATACTGCACTCACCATCACAGCATATTAAAAACACAAATGTACAGCATGCACACACCCCACGACTGAAATGGAAGATGGCAGCCAATAAGCACCCATTCAAATGCACAACAATGAAGATGGAGAAAGCTAGGCCAGATGGATAACCGCTATAGGAGAGTGCTCTGGGATCTTTAATGCCACCATAGAGCAGATAGATTCTATTTTTTAAGCTTAAAGTTCTCCATAGTTTCAAAATAATTAACCATTTTCCAGACTACATTGTATTTGTTTCACACAAGCTGACCAACACTAGGGAAGATGCTCCCACGGTTAGGAAACTAGCTTACGACTTAGGAGACTTTGGTTCAGTTCCCTTAACCTCTCTGTGTTTTAGTTCCCCATCTGTAAAATGGTGATAACACTTCCCTACCTCAGGAGTAAATTGTCAGGATTAATATATTAAAGACAGGTAGGCTCTTTGAGATCTACTAATGAAAATCATGATAGCAGAAATAGGGATTATTATTCCGCTAACCACTAATCGTACAAGGTTTTCCTCTCCTGGAGTCTCTCCTACAACTGTTTCTATTAATTCATCCTCGGGATAGAAGGGTAACATATAGTTGGGTTACTCCCCACCACACCCCTCATTTGATTTTAATTAAAAATACAATAAATAAGACAGAGTTCTTCAAGGGCACTAAAAAGGAAAGACCGTTCACAAAAATCAATAAAGGCAATATTATGACTCCCTAAAGGAAGCTTAATCACTGGCAGCAGATCTGCTTTAATACAGGAAAAATATCAAACTATCAGGATGCTCAAGCATGACCCACTTAGGAAATTCATGTAATTATTTCAATTCAATTGCATCATCTCTGGTGTCCTTTCCTCCCTATTTTGAAGGTCCCAAATTATGCTGCCAAATTTGGCAGTTTCAGCCTTTTGATGGCCACTGTATGGCCAAAATTGAAACACTGCTGCCAGGAGCTGAAGATTTGGGAAGATCCACAACCTGGGAAGCTCAGGACTGTCAGTACCAGATAGAGACTAGGCAGAGATAACCAATGAGCAGACATCAACCATTTGGTTGACTTTTTGTGGTCCTCCCTTGTAGTCTCCTCCCAGGAGTCAAGTACATCATCTTGCAGTGAGTCAAATTTTGGCTGGGTCATGCTGTTTAGTAGTGAATAAGGGTATCCTCACCCATGATGCAAGCACAGATAAGGTCTGAACTTTGCTTGAACTGCCAGAACCTGTATGGCTGATTCAGCCGGCTCAATATTCTTATGGCTTCCTCTAGAAAAGTACTACAGGCTCAGAGATGTGCAAAGCAAATAGAGCTTTTGGTATCTGGCAAAAGGTCAGGCAAAAGGTCAGCCCCAAAATTTAATTCAGAAGTGTCCACCGGGTTTTGAGAATGGAGAATTGGTGTATTGCACATGTGAGTTCTCTACCCTTCTGGTTTCCCATAGGAGCGGATTATGTAACGTTGGAATCACCTAAGCTTATTTAACTGAGGCAACTTCAGCATAGACTCTGACTATTATTCTTGTAAATCAGCTTGGGGTCTCATCACCTACTTCACAACATGAGACTGGAAGTCTACACACTTTGGCGGACATCTTTCAGTCTTATTTTGGGACGGAAAATAGGTAGTGGGAAGAGAGATGATAGTCTTCATTGCCATTGTCACATCATCCCCTCCTTCAAGACAGAGTCAGGGCTTAGCTTTGCTCTTAGTCTTTAGGAGATGGAGCAGAGCACAGGCCTTGCTGATACAGGGCTTGCAGGGTACATGGCAATCAGAAAGTGTGACTGCAGCACATGTAGACATATCCAAGGCAACTTCCATCTAGCTAGATCACAGCTAGCTCAAGTAACAACAGCAGTGCAGAGATGGCAGCACAGGCTAGCCCAGAGGCAGATTAAGCTTCTGTGGGACCCTGGACCAGATCAAGTGGGGGGCCGTCCCCTCCCTGTCCACCCCCACTGCTGGGGAAATGGGGTCAGGATGTGGGGGCTTGGACATGAGCTAGCCTCCCAAGTATGTAGCCCAGGGTCCTGTACATGGAAACTAGCCCATGCTGCTGCCCTCCAGCTTGCAGACCCACTGTCGTCGTTACTCAAGCTATCTTTGATCTGCCTCTATCACAGCTAGCTCAGGTTTTCTAAACATGCTACAGATCACACCTCCTGTCCCGACTACAGTGACATGCTCTCAGTGTGGAAACTAGTTCCCCTTTTTGCTCAGGTTTGTTGACTTTAGTGGCATGGTACATCTGCTAGTCATGGGGTTGGATGGGATGTGCCCTCATGACTGGATGGTTAAAGGCTCAAAACTTGTTCTGAAGTTTTCCCTCTTTAGGGGGATGCTGGTAATTTACAGTTGGGGAATAACTGTGTCGGCTGCCCATTGTAGTCAATACATTTCCAAAAAGACTAGTCATTTTGTGGGCTTCACTCTCATGAATTTAAGGCATCTTGATAGGGACTGATTTTCAGAGAGTAGATGCTCATCATTTCCCTGTAAGGTGTCTCATATCGGCCACCCAAATCACTACTCACTTTAGACAACTTAAACTGATAGCGTGAACATTTGATATTGCGTGTAAAGAGATGCAAATGCACCCAGAGGCCTGGGTATATAATCCTTAAAAAAAAAAAATTACTGAGATTACTACATAAAATCTATGTTTAACGTTTCAGACTTTGAAAGCATCTGCAGAACAAAACGTGGTTTGGAAATTACACTAAGAAGCTTCCAAGAATCTTCAAAGCTCCCCAGCTGCTTATTCTAGTATGGACCATTTTATTTCAATGATAAAGAACTTCTCTGCTCTTGAGACAAAATGGTACAAAAGATGGGCCCTGTTAAATCCTCTAACCATGACACAGTTGCAGCTGGTACATAATACATTCGTTTTGATCTTTGGCTCTTCCAGTGACCTAAAATAGCAAGTCTGACATAACTTTGGACCAGTGCACAGATGGCTGAATCTGAAATTCAATGCTGTCTGGCATAGAATCAAGCTTCAAATGTTTGAAATTGGAAGAAGAAAATTTGGTTTGAACTCAGATGTGTCCCTCTGTTATCAACAAAACCATCCTAAACTATATTTCCCTGGAGTGTAAATTACATTGTATATCACACACATATAAAAAAATCTTCTCTCACACACTTTTTATGACCTAGAGTATTCTCAAACAGCTGGAGATAAATTAAGAAAAATTTTAAACAATGAATCTTTCTAATTTCTTGGGCCTGCATCAGATAGAGTGAATGTATGCAGTTCTTTAAGAATTGCCAGTTGGAGAGGAAATAAATGTTGCAAGCCAGAGGTTAGATCAAACCTTGTAGCTGTACTCTTCAAAAATCCACACACAAAATAAACTCTGCCATCTTGACACAAAAATAAGATGCTTTTGAGATTGTGCAGATGTTCAAAGTATGATAATTTTTACAGAAGGGGGCTGTGTTTATGGTAATACACGTTCCGGGGCTTGTTAAAATGCTTTAAACATGAAAAATAACTTAGAGAAATTAAACTTCTCTGCAACTCACTTGATCAATCAAGCGGAAACAATAATACCTGCAATGTTTCCAAAAGCTATCAGCAGACCGCAAAACAAGAGGTCTCAGCATTCACCTTGCCTATACAAAGAGATTAAAAGCAACAACAAATAGAAAGCTCTATATGAAATGCCCAGAATGTTTACTTCCACAAAACTATAGTCTCCAGTAATTACTGACACCAATAAGCAAGGTCTACACTAACAGCTCTTGGTTGGCCACTAGAATACCTAAAGAAATATAGACACCATAGTCAATTTCCAGAATGGGAAAACACCGACAGATTGTCTCACAGAGAGGCGTTTGTATTCATCTAATTAATTAATGCGCTACTGCAACCAGTTCTACCCATCACAATTACATGAGTCATAAGAGCAAGAAAAAAGGACCAATGGACTATGTCAATATTAATGAGGTCAGATTTTTGGCTTGGAAGTGTTTTAAACAATGGCTGCCAACATACCTCCTCTTCAGCAGTCACTCTAGAAGCATCTGACACCCACAGAATACTTAGATCACAATTATTTGGTGTTCTGACCAAGATGTGGTATTGAAATAGAATGTGGACTATCCCGTGATACCACACAGAGTTCAGAAGCCTATGACTGTCATGAGATAGCTGATTACACACAAAAATGCTGATTGCATCCCACTCCTTAGTTGGACCCCTGAAAGCCTGTAGTCCAGATAATGGTGCTAGACTTATCAAAGACTCCCTTCAATTAATCATTAATAATGCCCAGCTCTCACTGAAATCAACAGCAATAGCTTTACTGATTTCAAAAGGGAGAAGGAGTTGACTGTCTATAGGCCTCATGTAAAGCCCAGAGGAATACAGAGTAGGAGTTGAGAGGTTATATTATATGGCAGTGGTATAACTGCTACTGGAATACTGTGTCCAGGTCTGATGTCCACAACTTAAGGAGTATTCGTATAGCTAGGGGTTAAGTTTCTAACATAGGTGGTGCATTTCTAACCCATGTTAAAAACTTAACACCTAGATGTATGAATTCTTGTAATAAATAGTAAGTACTACAAATAATTACATATTAGGACCAAAGATATCCCCAGGTCAGTGGAAATGGGGATAAGTGTAAAATGTGGTTTTATCAAGCAAAAAAATGGATAGTAATAAAATGATCTTTATTTACTATACAGGAAACTGGGTACTAAAGCAGGAGCATGCTGCCAATAAATAATAAGAATAAGATGGAAAAATTTAGTGGCATTAAAAAACAAGGAAGAAATACAGTAAAGATTTGAAGGAATTTAGCCCAAGCTAAACCAGCCAAGCTGAATTCTTAATGTTTTTTATTTGTTGTTTTTTGTTTTTTTTTAATTTAAAGTTGCCCTTCCTTTTACCTTGCCTTTAATAAGACCCATTTAGATAAGAGATCCTTGAACTCCACAATCTTTGTCTGTCTTGAAGTTCAGTGGGAACAGTAAATTTAGTATATGCTATTAACTCTGAAGCAGGACCCGTATGTCTGGGTTTAAATGAAAAATTGCAAAAGTATCTTTCCAAAAGAAACATGCCTTAAAATGTGTATTTAATGTGCAGATTAAAGTGAACTGGCCCCTGCTGCCAGCTCTGGGGGGGGGGAAATGAGAAATCCGACTAAGCAGTTTTGAGCACATTAATGTAGATACTACAAGGAACTCTTTCGCTTGCACTCATAGCCAGGACTTAGAACTTGGGCAGAATTTATGGGTTTTATTTACAAGTAGCATAATTAAGAAGGCTAATCAGCAAACTAAATTGCTGGTTTGCATATCTAGGCTTGAATTGTTCCTTAACATTATTACCCTGGTTCTGATGGCTTGAGGGTTGGTACTGCTAAATAAAAAACAGGGGAATGCTTGGTAAATAATTAAATTGTGCAGTCAAATCGGCAGCATGGCTCCCTGAAAGAAAAGATTCTTACTTAACTTCAAGGAGAGAACTATTTCAGTGAACAAGAATTGAAATTGCTTCCACTCTTTCATCTGGTCAACAGATTTCTAAACCTACTCCGACATGCATTTCCGGCATAGGCTTTTTATTACAGGAAATCAAGATGATTCAACATTTTCAGTAATGACTTTGGAACATGATACTTGTAATATCTACCCTTATGAATTTCTTAAGAGTCATGGGCAAGTCATTTTGACTACCTGCAACATGTCTGGGATTTCAGGGTAATCATGTGGCCAAAAAGAACCATGCTACATTGGTATCGAAGAGTCATGAAATGACATTTGTGCATCAGTCTATGTGAATTTGCATTGCCAGCTGCAGTACAGTAGAACCTCAGAGTTACAAACAGCTTGGGAGGTTGTTCGTAACTCTGAAATGTTCATAACTCTTAACGTTATATTTGTTCTTTCAAAAGTTTACAACTGAACAATGACTTAATACAGCTTTGAAACTTTATTGTGCAGAAGAAAAATGCTGTTCTTTAATCATCTTAATTTAAATGAAACAAGTACAGAAAGAATTTCCTTTTCAATTTTTTTTAAACTTCCCTTTTTTGTTTTTTTTAGTATTTATTTTAACGCTGTACTGTCTTTTTATGTGTGTCTCTCTGCTGCAGCCTGATTGCATACTTCCAGTTCCAAATGAGGTGTGTGATTGACTGGTCAGTTTGTAACTCTAGCGTTCATAGCTCTCAGGTTATCTACTGTACTATCAACCTGGGATTCTCTGAACCTAATGGGTCTAATACCATCATCTGCATTACTGCAAAGCTACTGACTTCAACAGAGCTCATCCTAATTTACACAAGTTTGAATGAAATGAGAATCCAGTCCATAGCTGTGTAAGGACTCTCCCACACAAATGTGAAGGAAACTGTGTCAGGTCTCATCTTTCAGTCACATGCTCCTAGCATACAGCAGAAGTCAGTCTCTCTCTCTCTCTCTCTCTGACTTTAGTGTACCCTCAGTATGTTAAGGTACTTTATAAAGGTACACTGAGCAATCAACAATAAATACAAATACTATAAATGCATTTGATACATTTTAAAGATAATCTTTGAGCTTGCATAAAACAAAACACACCTATGAAGGTACAGTTTAAAATTCAACAAGATTGTTTAAATTTGCGACCATTCCTCACACACAAAGCACGATATTACAAAGTGAAGATGTGATCGGTAAAAGAGAAATCTTGACAGAGTTACCTTGCTGAGGCTTAGTTAAATGTTTTGATTGATTCTAATTCCTAGAAAAGGAAGATCCTCATCAGCTGCTACGGAAAACAGACATAAATCATTCTTGTATTGAAACAAAAACAAAAACTAGAACAAGTTTTCCTTAAATTTTAGATTATTATCTTTAGATTATGTCCGAGACCAATGCAGGTTCGAGTAAGGATTTGATTGAGAGGAAAATTAAAACAAGAACAGATTGTAATTCAAAACCAAGTGGTTGTTTATTAATGGGGAATGAGTTGCAACTTGGGCTGGGGAGGAGCGCTTTTACCAACTAACAATATTATCAAAGCATGAATATACACACAACTTGAAACAAGAGAAACGACAAGTCATCAACCAAAAATATCACCAGAGCAGCAATATATACAACTTGAAACAGTCTATTTACATCCAACAAGAAACCAAGCAGTCTATAATACTGCTTACTAAAATCCAGAACAGATACACAAAACTAAGTAAACTGTGCGCACATTAACCGAATATTGTAAAACACAACAATTAACCACAATAGCAATCAATACAACAATTCAACTCTCATATACTATATACACAGCGTGGTATCAAGTAAGGGAGGGGAAAAAAGAAGTTAAACAAACAGAGTATTTACAGCACACTCCAGGCGCAGCTGACTAGTAGTACAGACACCAAGGGCATGACGAATTGGCGGGAAAATAATCCAAAAAAGAAAGCAAATCGACAGAGGAGACCCTGGCTGAAAGGGTGATCAGGCCTTAGAGCTAACCCGCGGACACTCCTGCAGATTTTGGTGCGAGACTTAGTTTTATTCAAAGATTCTTACTCGTGTCAGCATCTGATTGGTCCCTAGCTCCTCCACCAACCAGGTTCCAAGCTGGTGCCCTCTACGTCAATGGGAGCTGCACCCGGCACACTACTTTTGCACACAGCCCTATGCTTTTGCACACAGCACCAACTTGACCTTTTGACCGACAGAAGGTTCGAGAACAGGCACACTGGTATTTTTGCACATCGCACTAGCCTGACCCTTAGGTGACCAGGAAAAGAGCGGGAATAGGCACACGGCACTATAATGTTGCACACCGCACTATGGTGGCATCAGTGTGACCTTTTGACCGACAATTGGCCAAATAGGCGCCATGTTATAGCATAGGCTTTAGGGCTGCAACAGATTATATCCATTGGTATTTAATTCAATAACCCTGTTGCATAAGACATTATAAATTAAATGTTCTTTTATCACTAAAGGTAAGTTTTAATTCCTGTATATTTCACTTATCAAATCATCTTCCAGAGATCAAAATGTTACCTTTATCTTAAACATTTTCCCTCTGCAGATTTAATATATAATGTTACAGTTTTTCATATAAATCAATTTGCCTTGTGTGATATGCTTTCTAAGCCTTATGGGTTATTCCATGAATGCAAACTTCTAGATTCCAGAGGCATCTTAGCAGTTAAAATACCAGTAATGACAGACATCTCTGCTATATTTTACAAAAATTATATGCATTCAGTGGGGGGGGGTCCCCCTTGGTCAGGGTTTTCTGGCAAAGTAGAATGGAAGATGAGCACATGTGTTTCAGACATTCCACTTCTACATCTACATTCATATATCTATCCACACTCTTCCAATTTGCAACAGTTGAGCAATGCTATACACAGAATAGCCCCAGCTTTGGCAATGCACTGAACACCAGTTTAAAAACATGTGCAGGTGCACACACACAGCTTTGCGTGTGAATGAAGTGCAATTTGTATTCTGTACTCATTGACTACATACTGAAAGATGCTCAAAGGAGAGCAGAGAGTCTAGTTTTCTCTTCATGAAGCAACTGCAGTGCAGGGAGCAGCAAAACATGCTCTCCTTCCAACATGCCTCCAAACTAAAAGGATCATCCATGAGACAGTTTTCTATCTCAGGGTCCACGCCAGATGCGAAGATGCTTTGTGTTATATGGACATATGTTCACTGGGAACTACACTGACACCAATCTCATTTCACATGGGCCATCCAACCTGGACTGGAATTGTACCCATACCTTGATATCTGAATCCTCTTCATCCCATATCAGTGGCCCAAACCAGTTGGATCCTCGGTATTTTTAACATTTAGCATCATAAGATGCAGCACTGATAGCTTGATGTTAATGGATGAAAAAGGACACTTCCTGATTAAGTTTAGTATTTAAGAATGGCATTCATTTCTTATACCTTATTTCACAGATTATCCACACTGAAATCCCAATGCCTTCAACCTTCAGGGAAATCTGAATCTCTAAACAGACTGAAATATTACAAAACCCAGGGAATTTGCTTAAAAGATTTATTGCTGGTTAGTTCTCTTAGTCTTGAACTCTGATATATAAAAAACATTCTTAATGCATTGTCACAATCTGTACTTAAGGCCAAAATACCAATAATAATAATAATAATAATAAGTAATATTTTGATAAGCAACAGCATGTGAACTGATACATGTAAAAGGAGAAAAATTATGATGATCACTGCGAATAAGTCTTATTTAAAGATAAGGCTTGAATAGAGCTCAGCAGCAGAAGTGTTAGGATTTCTGACTCCCTAGGGATGGTATGCATGATTTTTAATTAAGTTCTCTGCTAATCCTCAAGAACAGAGTTTCAATCTATCCAATTTATTTGGAAACAGGAGTTGTATATGAACAAGGAAAGAAGCATACCAATTCTAAGTTTAAGGAAGGTTACCATAACATTAAATCTTGGCTGAAAGCAAGTTATATTTTTGTCAAATTTTATTCATTTATGGTGGTAAGAATTGTTGCTGCAGACTGAGAGAGAGATGTAGTAAGGCAGGTTGCGCCAAGTCAAACAATATTTTTCTCCTCTTCATTTCTGAAAGGTAATAAAGTCAAGCAACTACTATCAGAGGATTGATGACTATGGCGCTTGACAGTTTCACATGGTTGCAATATATTTTACTATCCCCAAACAGCTTTTAACAACTTGAATAGGTCTAAAAAATAAGTTATGTGAATGAGATATTTTTGCCTATGACAAGAAGGTTTCATATGCCTCTGAAGTTAACCTGAGCTACTCAGCATGCCTGGAATGTAACTTTATTTAAGGAAGCAAAATAGACTCCTCATATGCTCTACATTAAATATAGTAAAAGGGAAGCTATTTCTTCTGGGATGGTGAACCTTTGTTTGGTATAATAAATTTCTCTGTATTTCAAGGCGTCGTCGCCAGCAACGGGTAACCATTCCTCCTCTATACAGACAAGTCAGTTCAGGAAACTTCTCCTGTATGGAGCCTGTTACTCTGACTTGACCTGTCAGCTCTCAGGTGGCAAGATGACTCATTGCCTGCTCTTTTAAAAAGCGTGTGTGCAGGGGAACCAGTAGGGTCAAACACGCCCACACAGCACACACAGAGAGAGGCTATAAAGGGAAAGAAAAACAGGAAGTGATTTAGTAGGCTATTGTCTTTTGAGACTTGTTAAATTGTCGTGTTTGATATATTATACACATACCCACACCACCGTATTAGAGTTAACACTGCACGTGTTTTTTTTCCCCCTTACAATAGAAAAACATTAAAAATCTAGGAAATCTCCACCAAAGGCAACATTAACATCCCAACTTATCTCAATGCACAAGCCTTGCCACATCAACATCCTAACACCTCAGACTTTTCCACAGCCACACTCTCCCTCACTACACCCACACTGCACGCGTTCAGTTCTCCAAAACTCAGACATACAGTCTACACTCCACCCACGGCGATATGTGTTGCTTTTACTCAAAGTCTGTTGTTACTACTTCGCAAATCTGAGATGGTGTTTTCACTGGGTATTTGAGTACGATTTGGAGCAGCTGGAGAGGTTCTTTGTGGGTGGCCATATGTTGAAGGGAGTGAGTTTGTTGTATGGTTGAAGGGTCTGAATGTGGGGGTTGGGTTAGACTTGGGGGAATACAACCTAGATGGAGCTACCATAAGGTGGGTGCATAACTGGTTGGAAAACCGTTCCCAGAGAGTATTTATCAGTGGTTCACAGTCAAGCTGCAAGGGCATATTAAAAAGTGGGGTCCCACAGGGATGGGTTCTGGGTCAAGTTCTGTTCAATATCTTAATCAATAATTTAGGTAATGGCATAGAGACACCAAGCTGGAAGGGTTTGCAAGTGTTTTGGAGGATAGGATTAAAATTCAAAATGATCTGGAGAAACTGGAGCAATGATCTGAAGTAAACAGGATGAAATTCAATAAGGAGAAATGCAAAGTACACCACTTAGGAAGGAACAATCAGATGCACACATACAAAATGGGAAATGACTGCCTAGGAAGGAATACTGCAGAGAGGGATCTGGGGGTCACATGGATCACAAGCTAAATGTGAATCAACAGTGTAGCACTATTGCAAAGAAAAAGCAAACATAATTCTGAGATGTATTAGCAGGAGTGTTGTAAGCAAGACATGAGAAGTAATTCTTCCGCTCTATTCCATATTGATTAGGCCTCAACTGGAGTATTGTGTCCAATTCTGGGCACCACATTCAGGAGACAAATAGGAGAAAGTCCACAGAAGAGCAACAAAAATTACTAAAAGTCTAGAAAACATGACCTCTGAGGGAAGATTGAAAAAATTGGGTTTGTTTAGTCTGAAAAGACAAGACTGAAGGAGGGGACATGATAACAGTTTTTAAGTACATAAAAGGTTGTTACAAAGAGGAGGGAGAAAAATTGTTCTCCTTACACTCTGAGGATAGGACAAGCAGCAATGGACTTAAATAGCAGCAAGGGAGGTTTAGGTTGGACATTAGGAAAAACTTTCCAACTGTCAGGGTGGTTAAGCACTGGAATAAATTGCATAGGGAGGTTGTGGAATCTCCATCACTGGAGATTTTTAAGAGTAGGTTAGACAAACATCTGTCAGGGATAGTCTAGATAATACTTAGTCCTGCCATGAGTACGGGGGATGATTCTATGATTTACTTGCCATGTCAGACTGCAATATCATATACCTATTCATCAAAGAGGTTATTACTCTAAGTATTGATACTGGAGAATTTATAGTCTTGCTAGGTACTGATACCCTATGGATTGCATCTGGGTGACTGGGCAACAAAATGGCAGATGAAATTCAGTGTTGATAAATAGAAAGTAATGCATATTGGGGAAAAAAAATCTCAACTATACGTATATAATAATGGGCTCTAAATTAGCTGTTATCAATCAAGAATAAGATCTTAGAGTCACCATGGATAGTTTGCTGAAAATTTCAGCTCAGCATGTTTCAACAGCTGACAGAATGATAGGAACTATTAAGACCAGAATAGATAAGACAGAAAATATCATAATGCCACTATATGAATCCATAGTATGCCCACACCTTGAATACTGAGTGCAGTTTTGCTCACTCCCATCTAAAAGCACATAGAAGAACTAGAAAGGCTCAGAGAAGGACAACAATGATCAAGGCTATGGAACAGCCTCCATATGAAGAGAGACTAAAACGATTAGGACCATTCAGCTTAGAAAAGTGATGACTAAGGGGGTAGAAGCTATACAATCATTACTGGTGGGGGAAAAAGTGAATAGCAAAGTGTTATTTACTCTCTCTCTCAATACAAGAACTGAGGAAGTACTTTTTCATACAACACACAAACAACCTGTCACGTAGTGATGGTCGAAAGTATAACTGGGTTCAAAAAAGAACTGGATAAATTCATAGAGGAAAGCTCCATCAATGGCTATTAGCTAAGATTGTCAGGGATGCAGTCCTAAACCTCTGACTGCCAGAAGCCAGCAGGGATCACGGCAACTGCCCTGGTCTGTACACTTCTGCTGGAGCCCTGGTACTGGCTGCTGCTGGAGATGGGATACTGGGCTAGAGGGACCACTGGTCTGACCCAATATGGCTGTTCTTAACCTTATTAATCTAAGGCAAAAAAGTCAGGAGAGTTACAGTACATGAAGCCCAGTTTAAAACAGATACATTTGCTGTTTTCCTTCACAAGATTCTTCAAGTTCACAGATCTGTTTCAACTGCTTTAGAGAAAAGGTTTCCTGGAGACTGCTCTTCAGACATCTATGATTTCTGGTTCTATTACATTCTTATTTCCAGGGCCTGCTGCTTGTTTTTACTAGGGTGGCTTCCACGGGTTGTTCTACTATTTTAATGCAATATCACCCTCTCGCCTTTTCCCACCCCCACCCCTCCACTTCTGCACAAGCAAGAAAGAAAGCTGCAGTGATCACCATGGAAACTAGCCTGAGAATTTAAAAAAAAAAAAAAAATCCACATTCCCAGTCCAAAGCTAGTACACTGCCACCCACTGGGTACTTTGGTTAAAGAGTCTCAAAGTACAAAGTGACAATGCTTAATGCAAGCAAATCAAATTATCATTACCGCTGGCTAAATTTAGTTTCAAATATATATATTATCATCATGTTCAAATTATTCTGTCTTCATTTGGCAGCATTCTTGCTTTACCACTGAGATCACATTTGTGGAATTCAAGGTTAATACATGCAGCCTGTCTTTGCTACCTTTACAACACAGAAGACATCTCATGTTTGCATGCAAGTGTAATAAGCAATATACATACTCATGCGGTATACATTGTTTCACAATCTGAACAGACTTTAGTCATTGCCACAGAACAGAGAGATGGGTATCTGGGGAAAACCACACTGATATAATAATACAGGGAATTTGCTGATGGATTTTCATCCCTGGTCATGCCAATAATTTACTGCTTTCTTCTGTGAGGTATGAAGTATACAAGAGGATTATAGGATTTCATAGAGCTTGCTTTTTTGATACACGATGCCCAGTTACCAGCCAGTGATCACAAATGCCAGATTCCACTTTATGCACACTTCCACAGTGGGGATAGCTCAGTGGTTTGAGCATTGACCGCTAAACCCAGGGTTGTGAGCTCAATCCTTGAGAGAGGGATCTGGGGCAAAAATCTGTCTGGGGATTGGTCCTGCTTTGAGCAGGGGGTTGGACTAGATGACCTCCTGAGGTCCCTTCCAATCCTGATATTCTATGAAATCATCTTTCCCCTCCCCGCCTTTTGCACTGTGGATGCAAGAACCAAAAGGGATAGAGTATAAAAGGGGGAGAGAATTATAAAAGTGAAGGAGAGAGGGCAAGTGGCCAAGACAATATTGTTTTGTACACACCTCTTGAAATAGATGTGTTCTCTGAGACACACTGGCAAGATCATTAGAATAATGTTAACTTTTTGACATGGGCATATCACTTACAAACAGTTGAGGAAATTTAAAGTACTTAACATATGAGCACACGCAGACACACAAACATCCCTAAATCCTGAAAAAGAATGGTAGTTTTTGAAGTGGTTTAAGAAACATTTTTCAGACTCACTGCAGTATAACGTAGCAGCTCTCGAGCACAAATGTCTAAAAAAAAGTATGCAGACTTGATTTGTTCCTTATTGTTACTACATGTTCCAGCAGCTCACAATTTGAAATACAATTTTAATCAAGCAAACAGCTGAGATTTCTGCAATTTCGGTCTGGCATTTTTCTACTTCATCTTAGAGTGCTGAAAACAGATCAGATGTTTGTTTCCTGCACGACTCATATTTTTATTTCTTTTCCTCTGCATGGGTTTTACAAACCCAACACACACTCTCTTACACTTTAAATTGACACTTCAGAAATGAATCTGATTTAGCATTTTTATCAGGCACAAGCCGTGCAGGAGAACACTTTCAAGTAGTAGATAATTACAGCAATGAAATATTTATGGAAATCCATTATGGCAAAAGACTGGGTTTTATTCCAGGATTTGGGGCATTTTAAGAAACAAAGTAAGAAATCAAGTTTAGGCTTTATATGTAATTTCAGTTTAGCTTTACTCATTTAGGAAATTAAACAACCATAATGCTGCCATTCTTGTTGAAACCCACAGCTCAGTTCATGACAACTTTTCATCAGCATGAAAGCATGTTCTCTGGAATGGTAGTCAAAGCATGAAGAGGCATATAAATATTTAGCATATCTGGCACATAAATACCTTCCAATGCCGGCTAAAGAAGTGCCATGCAAATGCCTGTTCTCACTTTCTGGTGATATTGTAAATAAGAAACATGCTACATTATCTCCAGTAAATGTAAACAAACTTGTTTCTCTGAGCAATTGGCTGAAGAAGTAGTATGACTGAGTGGACTTGTAGGTTCTAAAGTTTTACCTTGTTTTGTTATGGAATGCAGTTATGTAACAACAATAAATAAAATCTACATTTCCAAGTTGCACTTTTACGATAAAGAGATTGCACTACAGTACTAGTATGAGGTGAACTGAAAAATACTATTTCTTTTGTCATTTTGCAAATATTGTAATCAGAAGTAATTAAAGGTGTACACTTCATATTCTGTGTTGTAATTTAAATCAATATATTTGAAAATGTTAAAAAACATCCAAAATATTTAATAAATTTAAATTGCTATTCTATTGTTTAACTGTGCGATTAAAACTGCAATTAATCGCTATTAATTTATTTTAATCGTGATTAATTTTTTGAGTTAATCACGAGTTAACTGCAACCCTAAAATATATATATATATATATATATATTTTAAAACATCCAAAAATATTCATAATAAATTTAAATTGGTATTCTATTATTGTTTTAATAGTGCCATTAAAACTGTGATTAATCGTGACTATTTTTTAAAATCTAGTTAACTTGTTTTGCGTTAATCGTTCGAGATAACTGATTAATTGACAGCCCTAGTTTGGTATATATACAGAATGATGGGTCTTCATAAAGAAATATGAATTATATGGCCAGCAGAGTCCACTATGATCATCTGTCATAACCTCTGCATAATACTGGCCATAGGACCATATTGATTTCTGACTGAACTAAAGTATTCATTAACTGAATCAACATTCATAACACTGAACGTTGCTATTGGTTACATGGGAGGTTGTATGGGCTCTTTCCTTTTGTGAACTGCAAATTTTCAGTGCCTCATTCTCCTCTCACTAGTACTGATGTAAATTTGGAGTTACATCACTATAGACCTGGTAGGGGAGAAATACAAGGCTCTCACCGGCTACGACTATGCATAAGCATGGCCATATTGAGTCAGCCCAATGGTCCATCTAGCCCAGTCCCATCTTCCAACCGTGGCTAGTGCCAGATGCTTCAAAGGGAAAGAACAGAATAGGGCACTTATCAAAATGTGTCCATGTGACTTCTGGCAAGTCAGAGGCTTAGGAACACCCACAGCATGGGGTTGCATCCCTGACCATCTTGGCTAATAGCCACTGATGGGCCTATCCTCCATGAACATTTACATACAGTACTTTAGAAGCTTAGGATGAAATGCCAGCCATGCCCAGAGAGGCCAAGTAATCATTATCTCCCGTGAGTGGAATGCAAAGGGTTTGGGGAACTGAAATCTATTCTCTCCACACACTTCTATACCCACCTGAGCAAGGCAGCCACAGAGTGGAAAAACAATTTCATCTGTGCTACAGCACCTGTGGGGGTTTGAGGCCATTTTCAAAAGTAAACGCAGTGCCCACAGCGCCTCCCCAGGGCGTCCTTCACACCAACTGACACGAGGAGGTCCTCTAATGGTAGGCAGTGGATGAGGAACCTGCATAGCCGTACCACTATGTTTCCTCCACCCCCATCCCATCCAACACCCAAGCAGCTTAAGTGCCACGGAGGGCCTTGCCCTTGCGTTCTGTACCACAGATGAATTTCATCCATCGTTAAACAGCAGTGCTTTATTTCCCGGCCCCCTTCTCTTGCATGAAAATGAACACCCCACCCCCCCATATATCTCTAAATATATCAAACAGGCTAAACTAGTCATTAACAGAGTAGACACTGAAGTCAGCTTCTACTAATTGGGTTCCGTCATAACACGAGAACCGCTATGAAGATGACAGCAACAAGCAGCCAGCTGTAGCCAGAAGAACATTCACATGCCTGAATAAAAACATTTGGATCCTTAAATCAGAGACCATGACAGCGGCACGATATTCAAGAAGGATGTTAAGAAACTGGAGAGGGTTCACAGAAGAGCCACAGGAATGATAAAGGGGTTTGAAAATGTGCCTAATCGTGATAGAGTCAAGGAGCTCGATCTATTCAGCTTAACAAAGAGAAGCTTAATAAGTCTGTAAATAGCTACAGGGGGAACAAATATTGAATAATGGGCTCTTCAATCTAGCAGCGAAAGGTCTAATGCAATCCAACGGCTGGAAGTTGAAGCTAGACAAATTCAGACAGTAAATAAAGTGTACATTTTTAAGAGTGAGAGTAATTAACCACTCGAACACTTTACCAAGGGTTGTGGTGGATTCTCCATCACCGACAATTTTTAAATCAAAATTGGATGTTTATCTATAAAATATGCTCTATTAATTATTTTGGGGAAGTCCTATGGTCTGTGTAATCCAGGAAGCCAGACTAATTTATCACAATGGTTCTTTCTAGCCTCAGAAAAGTGGTCCCCCAACTGCGGGGAGCACCACAATTGGGAGGCATGGAGTAATGTTTGTGGGGACATCACACGGCCCAGGCCAGTCCCCTGGGCCAGGGGGGAGGAAGCGCCACCCAGCCCGGCTCCGGCTCGGGGGGGGGGAGGGGAAGAGGGGGAGGAAGAGCAGACAGGTTCTTATGCGGGGGGAGGAGGGGAGCAATGGAAAAAGTTTGGGAAACACGGCCTTCGAATCTATGAAAACCAGATTATACAGAAAGTTCATTGTAGAGTTGCCAATCATGGGTACTAAAAAAGCACCTGGGGAAAAAGTAGCAAACATTTGAAATGAGGTTCCTTCGCCATAGCCTGGGCATGGCAAGGCAAGGCAGAGCAAGAAATGATGACATCTGTAAAAGACTGAAATTGCAGTGCATCAATACAGTACTCAAAAGGCCTCAACGACGACGGTTTGGTCATGTTGTTAGAAAGACCCCATACATGGCTTAAAATCATTCTCAAAGGAAGAGTGCATGGCGAGAGAAGTCCTGGACATCCAAAGAGACGGTGGTACAACATAGTATATAAAACCATCCAGGCCTTATCCAACCATTGCGTTGGGAAAAGAAGATCATGACGATCACACGCGCACACGAAAGAAGAACGAACCCACTGTCACTCCACTCATAGTGCAGACATTTACTTGTCCCATCTGCTCTGGTTATCTGACAGTCCTTTTAATTAGTACACAAAGGGCTCCTCCACCACCTCTGACTTCCCTCATGGCCATAAAAAGGGCCACATATTTGGCATCTGCTCAATTGCTGTCTAAGAGCAAAGGCCAATACCAAGTCATTGGGGTGGATATGATGAACAATTTGTTGTTGCTGTTTTTCGAAGGGATGTCATAAATAAACAGTGGGATAGCTGTGATCACAGCTCAGGTCCTCATTGCTGTAAGCTCGGGTGAGTCATTTTTGGCATTTTGATTTAGATGAAATTGCCTTTGAAAGATCAGTAAGACTTAGAAAACTTAGCACTGGAGCAGAAGCCGACATGATTAGGTCACAAATTCCCTGACATTCCACAGAATGCAGCTGATAGTCATAGTACTATGTGACTGAGAAAACCAGGGTTAAAAATAAAAGCAAAAATTGCAAATTAACCCATAAAAAACATCATAATCATAAGCAAACGTGTCTATACTTAACAGCCTGTCCTTCTGTAAGAGCAAAAAAACGCATCCTTTTCATCACACTGTAATGACTGGTCCTCCAAACAAGAGATTTAAAAAATCAATTCTGATTATATTAGAGTATTTCACAAACCTACAAGCAGCACTTTGAAGTTAGCGAACTGAGCATTTAAAAGATCCCTCTAATACTGTAGTATTTTTGTACACTTGAAAAAAGTTGTAACTAAAAGCTATTCAGGTTTTTATGCAATTTCTTTATCATCTCCTAGTTAACAAATTCAGTACAATAATATCCCTACTAAAATACATTTATGAGACACCATCTTTAGAGATATCAAAACGAACTTCCACAAATGATACAGTCTCTGAAAAAATTGCACATGTGAATTAGAGTTTCTTCCAGTTCTATAGATCTTAATGGTTCTAGTAGTATTCCCCAGAGATATTTCTGGAACTGATCCTATCTCTAAAGGCAGAATGAACTTTAAGTGTGCCCCGTCTGCAATATATAAACCAATTAAAGGTAAAGAGGTTAATGCAATCTCCAAAATAGGACTAAGTTAACAAAGGTAGCATGGGAATCTAAAACCCAGGAACAACATTTATATTTATAAAAGTTTAGAGAGGGGACAAATGCAAATCTATATATGATCTTAGCCATGAGGCTGAGAAGCCACTCACAATCTATATAGAATTATGATAGTACTTAGCACTTAAATAGCATTTGACATGCTCAATGCTTTTCACAGACATTAAAAATCAATCAATCCTCAATATCCCACGTGGAAGGAAAACTTATACCCAATAGACAGATGAGGAAAACGGACACATAGGATCAGATCCTGAATTGAGGATGTAAAACACAGTCTGAACACCTTGCCCAATGCCACACAACAAGCCAGTGATACAGCTGGGGTTAGAATTCTGGAATTCCTGCTACCAATCTTACCAGCTCCCAGCCTTGTGAGCATTCTCTCGCTCTGAGGCTGTTGAATCTCCAGGAGAGAGATTTGGGCTGACACTGACACACAAATTATTGTTTTAGGCAGCTGTCTATATACAATACACCGGCCAGGCCAAACACCTCCCCCCTACTTACAACACCAAACTCACTTTAAAATGAAAAAGCTATGGACAAGGTGTTAATTACACACATAATATACTGTAAATCAATGTGTGTCCTGAACAGATAGCCAGGAGACGTGGTTTCCTTAGCAACAACCACCACCACTGCACTGAAGCTTCTAGAGTAATTTATCCCTAAATCCTGAGTCCCTCTGAGGGCTTGGCTACACTCGAAATTTCAAAGCACTGCCGCGGCAGCGCTTTGAAGTGTGAGTGTGGTCCCAGCACTGCACATACTCCACCTCCCCATGGGGATTAGCTTGCAGTGCTGCGGCACTGTTTACACTGAGGCTTTACAGCGCTGTATCTTGCAGCGCTCAGGGGGGTGTTTTTTTCACACCTCTGAGCGAGAAAGTTGCAGCGCTGTAAAGTGCCAGTGTAGCCAGGGCCTCACTAATGTGGTTCTTGCTTTGGCTTGCAGGCAGAATCAAACATCCAAGTATTACACAGGGCATGAGCCACCTATCGCAACTCCCGCTTGCAATTACCTTTACAGTGCTGTCTGAGGGTTACAGGGATGGCCTAGATCAGCGGTTCACTAACTGCAGGTCGGGACTCCAAAGTGGGTCAGGGCCCCGTTCTAATGTTGTCACCAGAGCTGGCATTCGACCTCCTGGGGCCCAGGGCTGATGCCCAAGTGCCACTGCCCGGCACCGAAACCCAAGCCCCTTCAGACCTGGGCAGCAGGATACAGGCTTCAGCTTCAGACCCGTGTGGCAGGGGTCAGGTTACAGACCCCTGACCTGGGATTGAAACCCTTGGGCTTTTCCCCTGCCAAGATAATATTTATTTCTGCCTTGACTGCAGAAGATTGGACTAGAAGACTCCTCGAGGTCTGTCCCAGTCCTAAGAATCTATGATGTTAAAGATACAGTAGGCAAAATTCACTTCCAGTCATTCCGGATGTACCTGGTAAGTACAGTTTAAGGGCCCCACCTATTTGCTATGGAAGTAAAGGACAATTCACTTAGAGCCCAGTGGAAGTCAGGCTCTTAAAAAGGGAGAGCTGGATACAACCAGCAGAAGGAGACCTATAAGGCGGCAAGGTTTGAGATCACTACAGCAAATCCCTCCCGCACAACTTGGAAAACAAAGCATCAAAAGCTCAGTACTGACTTCCTGGATGAACTGAAGCAAGAGGTCCCACTGACCACACAACAGTGAACTGCTGAAACATGAAATTGAGATGCCGTGGTGTATACCACCATCCAAGACATCAACTTATGCTTCAGCCCTTCAAAATCCAGGTGCACTTGGCCTCTCAGAAGGAAGAAGGGACCTTGCATCACAGAATAAATTTAGCACTTTTTGGCCTGATGGAGGCTGTTGCAATGTGACTGTTTATTGGGGGAGGGAAGCGAACGGGCAGTAAATTGTTTTGAACCTGCACGCAGGTCTCCACTTAATCACTGTAACCACAAGATGGCCTTCGGACTCAAGCACCGCGTGGGAGTCACATCTAGATTCTATTACTGTCTTGCATTCTATACCAAGACCTGAACAGAGGTGAAGGGATTTACCCAAGGGCATATGCAGTTTCAGGTTCCCCTTCTGTGAAATCCAGGTAATATTCTCCTGCTTGCAAGAGTGCTGATAGGATTAGCTAAAACTTCTGTGAAGTGCTCAGAAATCATTACGTGGAAGGTGCTACAGAGCTGCAGAAAACTCTTAGGATAACAAAGCTCTCCCCTTTTATTCAGATATATTACCTATATCTGGGATGGGCAAACTACATTCCGGGCACCACATCCAGCCCTTCAGACGTTTTAATCCAGCCCTCAAGCTCCCGCTGGGGTGCGGTGTTTGCACCACACTGTGTGTGCCATGGCTCTGCGTAGTTCCCGGAAGCTGCAGCATGTCCCCCCTCAGCCTCGTATGTGCAGGGGCAGCCAAGGGGCTCCACACACTGTCCCCCTCCAAGCAGCACCCCTGCAGCTCCTATTGGCAGGTAACTATGGCCAATGGGAGCTGCAGAGGTGGTGCTTGCACAGAGGGCATGGCACAGAGCCGCCTGGCCATGTCTCCAGGTATGAGCTGGAGGGGGGACATACCGCTGCTTCTGGGAGCTCCTTGAGGTAGAGGGCCACCCGGAGCCTGCACCCTCAAGTCCCTTTTGAGCCCCAGTCCCCTGCCCCAGCCCTGATCCCCCTCCTGCCCTCCAAACCCCTCGGTCCCAGCCCAGAGCACCCTCCTGCACCTCCAACCCCTCATCCCCATCCATACCCACTCCCACCCCGGAACTCCCAATTTTGTGAGCATTCATGGTCTGACATACAATTTCCATACCCAGATATGGCCCTCGGCCAAAAGGTTTGCCTACCGCTGGCCTAGACAGTGGTCCCATCTTGCTGCTCTAGTGAAAAAATTCAAGGTCCAACTGTATGTTTTGAAAAGAAGAAGAGAGAACCCTGGTGTCCTAGCCAATAGTCCCTCTTCACTACACACAAAGTTCTAACCTCCAAGGCTGAGTGTGAACAATTGCTCTGATGAGACAGCTGTTAAATTTTGCCCACAACCATGCCACCAAATGCTGGCTAACTCATGGCTTTCTAGAAAGTTCTTTAGAGAACCTTGACGACAGAAAGGTGCTATTAAAAACATTCTGTTCTCAGTGAAGAGTTGCCAAAGATTAATGAAAAACTTGGCTGCCTTCAACCCTCAGTATATCTGCTAGTCTGGGACTTTTTTTTCAAAGCTGGTTTATAGCTAAACTCCTAATTGCTTTCAGAAAAGGTAGGTGTTAGCAAACAGCTGAGCTTCACCTCTTCGGCAGGTAGTAATTAAGAAAGCAAAGGCACTTTCATTTGGATAAAATGACCTTTTCACAGGCTACATTCATTCCAGCCCCAAAGTAGAAATGCAGTGCAAATAATGCATTAAACATGAATCATTACTTAGGAATAACTTGTGTGGTCTCAAAAAAAAATGGTTAAGGAACTACCGCTGAGACAGAAAAATTCTAGATTGGAAGTTATGTCCTTGATAACAGGGTACCATCACATTATATTTTCTATGTTTTAGATTAGTTAACATGAAGTAGGTAGATTAGACAGGCAGTGCATTAGAACAGCCTAGGAACATCACCAGAAAGAAAACGTCTCAAAACGTCAATCTAGGGGAGGGAAAAAACAGAGAATGAGATTTGGGAAAAATGCACTTTGTCCATTTTAAATACAATTCTTATAACCATCTAATTGAGAAGCTCTACTATCTCGATGTTTTGGATACAGGGCTTGAAATTTGGTGGCAGGAGGGGGGAGCAGTTTATAAGCCATTGCAAAAATCTCAGTTTGCACATGCTCACTAGACCTGTTAAGAGTTGTTAAAGTTTTGCTACTAAATTCTCAGAATTTTCTGTCTGCACTGAGCATGCTCCATCCTCCAATAGCTGCCACAAGCCAGCTGGACGGCACTGAGACATCCCCACTACACATCTGGGCATACTCCACTCCGAGGCTACAGAGGTCTTTCCCTGCAATTGCAGCCTATAGAAGCCGGGAGCAGCTGCATCACCTGGAACTGGAATTAAGACCCCAGAAACTCTCCATTCTCTTCCAGCTGGTGCCCAGGCCATGTGGAGGGGAAGGAGGAAACAGCATGCCAGAAATGCAGAGGGGTGAGGACCCAGCTTCAGCAGTGGTGACGGGGTATGGGTGAGGGAAGTGGGGCTGACTCAGATTGGGAGCCAGTGGAGGAAGCTGGAATGGGGAAGGGGCTGAGGGCCGGGGAGAGGGTGATTTGGGACCAGTCAACAAGAAGATGGCACAAGGAGCCTATAAGAATAGAACAGGACTGGCAGCTGGCATGAGGGAAAGACTGGGATTCATTGAGAAGGCCAGTGGAAAGACCAGGACTGGCTGGGTAATGAGACTGCAACAGAAATGAAGTGCCTGGAGGGTGGAAACAGGGGGCTGGGTGAGGAGACAGAGGTGGAAATGAGATGGGCATTAGTAATATGGTTAATAATCATAATAACAATGATGCCTGTTTCTGCACTTTTCATCAGTAGATCCTGAAGCACTCCACAATCTTTTAATTATATTTCTCCTCCTTAACCTGTGAGTTAGGGCAGAGCTATTATCCCTGTTTTACAGATGGGGAACTGAGGCCCAGTGAGACTAAGTGACTTGTTCAAGGTCATGCAGGAAGTCCTAGTGAACAAAGAATTGAATCCAGCTCTTCCACGTCTTAGGCGAGAAGATGAGAGAAACAACCTGCACATGGAGCTTTACGTTTAGGAGAGCAGGTGGGTTTCTCTCTTCTTAATCACCAGCATTAGTTTATCTCTGCAACCTTTACAGCAGTGGTTCTCAACCAGGGATATGTGTACCCCTGGGGATACACAGATCTTCCAATGGGTACATCGACTCAGCAAGATATTTACCTAGTTTTCCAACAGGCTACATACAAAGCACTAGCGAAGTCAGAACAAAACTAAAATTTCATACAATGACTTCTTTATATACTAGACACTGAAACACAAGTACAAGATGTATATTCCAATGGATTTATTTTATAATATCTAGTAAAAATGAAAAAAATTCAGCAATTTTTCAGTAACAGTGTTTTGTATTTTTATGTCTGATTATGTAAGCAAGGCATTTTTAAATGAGGTGAAACACAAAAGACAAATCAGACTCCTGAAAGGGGTACAGTACTCTGGAAAGGTTGAGAGCCACTGCTTTACAGCACCTGGTTTCCTGGATTAGAAGTGGCGTTTTCTTCTGGCTTGGTTTTTGAGACTTGTTCTGAACATGCTTCACTGTGCATATGTGTGCGTGCACCGTCAGCCTAAGCAGTGTTAGCAGAACAACCCCTGATCGAAAGAAAACTTTTGGGCCCCAATTCAAAGCCCTCTGAAGTCCATGAAAGGTCTTTAATAGGCTTTGAATGCATTTCCAAGAGCAATCTCCAACCTTAAAATAGAATAAAGACAGGCATCCTGTACTCAAATGTTCCTATTGGTTTGAGCAGGGTGTTGTTATGACCCACAGGTGGTGCTTCACTCACTCAACAAGAGCAATTTATCAGTCTGTCAGAGGATTGACATATTAGATGAGTATTTCATTTCATCAGAGAAATGACTTTTTATATCTGTCTGGTGTAGGTATATACATATATTGCAAATAAGGAAAGAGATATACATACAAAACCACACCTTTTATACATTGTATATGTTTACATATGCATCATAATTCTAGTCCCTGAATCACAATAAATTACATTTTAAAAACCCAGTGAAGATACAACATAATGGTATATAGGAAATTTTCTTTAGTTCAAAATGATTCTAAAGTAAAGACTAGGAATTCCACATTCTAATCCTAGATTCAGTGCATGGAAGAGGAGCATCACCAGCTGCAAAAACAACTGATACAACATGAAATACAAATATCTGGAGCAAAATCTCAAACCCATTCAGACAGACAGAGGTCACAGCATCTGGAAGAGGTTGCAGCTGGTCTTAGAGAACAATCAAACATCTGGATGACATGGTCCATTGTCAACAGAAGAAAGTCAAACAAATGGTTGAAAAGATTGAAATACTGAAGAAAAAGATCATGCAAAAGGAGTTCTTTATAATGCAGCTTCTAGAAAAAAATCTCTTTCCTAGAATGTGAGAATAAAGAATTACAAGACAGGTTGGACTACTTAATGGAAACCCAGCCAAGGACTAATGTAGAAACAAGAGAGATCGGCATGGGATGTGATCTTCCATCCAATAGTACAAACATCGACAGCAGAAGGTCTCCTGAAACTTCAAGAACTGTGAGGACATACACCCCATTCAAGAGAGTCCTGGAGTTTACTGTGAAGAATAATACATCTTAAACATACAAGTCAGTGCATTCCTTACAAATAAGCAAGTGCCTTTTGCAGCTGATAAGAATTAAGCTAAGCAGCCACAGAGAAGACTAGCAGCCAAGAGTTTTGCGCAATATTTTCTGTGTGCAGCTTTTTAGTAGCTCCATATCTGAAGTTGCTACTGACATTAATGTTTTGCATGGGGTTGTGGAAGAAGAGCAGAGTGAAAATGCAATATGTATTGCTTCTCGAGAGGAAGCTGTATAGTACCATTTGTCATATTTCAACAAAATAAAGCCCATATTTGTACTCCCTGGAGATTAAATGTAATCGAAGGTATTCATTATTTACCACTGCATTATTATTGGTGTTTGTATTCTTTATTCAGCATATAATGAAGCCTAAAAACGTGGACCAAACTGAAGTCAGAGGAGTTGACTGGTTGTGACTGAGACGAATCTGACCCATTTAATTATAGCATCTACACACAGGGGCCCTCATTCCTCTCTAATTCATACTTGAGTACATCAGGAATAATTTTAGCAAAAGCAACAGGCAAAATCATTAAAATGTGTAAACTGGTATCGCTCTGTCGAGTTCAGTGGAGCTACACCAAATCTACACCAGCTGAGGATCTGACCTACTAGAATTACATCACTGTAAAAACTGGTTGCAGGTAAAAAAATAAGGCCCATGGTGCCCAAAACGATATTTATATAAGACATACAATTAAGATCCAATGATTTTTCTGCAGAAGAATTTGTGATAATGCAAAAAAAGCCTTTTTTTAAAAAAAAATCCAAGAACAGCTGATCTTTATTAAGTTATTTCTTTTGAATTGTTACCCTTTTAAAAAAAAAGTTAGATAATGTACTAGTTAGAATATACATTGGCCTTCCAGCTGATTTACACCTCCACTTTCATCTGATCTAGGCTTTATCACCTCAAGAATAAGGAGCTTCCCAGTGCATTTCACAAACAAAACACTCACCCAATATTCTTTGACTAGAAACCGTGCAGTTGAATTGAGTATGTAGAGTTGAAATGGTATGTAAGAATATATTCTGTTGGGTACCTGGTTTCTACTTGGTAAAGAAAATAATTCCCCAATATGCTTCCATTCCTTACACATGGAAATTGTATTTTGAATTTGAAGAGTGAAGGTCCCAATGAACTTGGGTCTGTCAGTATGCAAATATGAATGAATAATGTTAATATTTCACAATGCCTACACATCTGTTCAGAAATGAACTTTCATATGAAACCTAACTCTGCTCTGGATAACTGAACTACAGGCACTTATTTCTATTCTAATTATTGGCTATTCAAAACCCTGGAATATTTTTAGATGAACTGAGGTCTACGGGCTATTGAAGCCAACTGGAATCTTGAAATGAGAACTGGTCCGGGCCTTAATTTTGTAAGTACACACCCTCACCTTTCTTTTCAGTGCAACCAGAAGCCTGTTCACAGGAAATTAGTCTTAGATTTTAGCCCAACCCAGAACAGTAACATGAACAAATTTTAAAACAGAAGCTTAATTGTAATACATTTCACTTTAAAATTTGTACTATTATTGTGAATCATCATCTCCTCTAGAACGTGACAGATAATTCCATAGGCATTTCCTCTTCCTCAGAGGTACAGCTAGAGAAATCTGGCTTTAACCTCTTTGAGGATGAATATCTCCTCCTCCTCGTTATGCTAAGGAAAGAAATCCCTGCTGCCTGACACTGTCAGGGTGGGAATCAAGCCATAGATGAAGCATCGCAAGGCAACTTGCAAATCACCACAATTACCACACAATCGAGTTGATCCAGGTTCAGTACTAACTTTTGGAATGAAATGACAGTAAGTTTCACTGATCATCCATGTCAATCTAAATCATTGTACACGTTTGGGGTTTCCTCTTACCTATGAAATTGATTAAACAAACAGCAACAGTGCCTTGCTGGCCTTACGGTAAGTGAATAGTTAATTAGATCATTAAATAACTAAGACTCACAGTTATCAGCCAAGACACTGGTAGCCATTTTCAACATGCCTTAATTTAGAATTCAACACAAGACAACAACACAGAGTAAGAGAAGCCTACATTTCAAGTCAAGAATTTCACTGGTGTCCAATTGTACAGCATGACAGGCTCATTGTTATTCTTTTTACTACCGCAATATCGGTTACAAGTGCGTTAGAATATACAGCACCAACAGAAATAACTACACTGCTGGGCTGCATGGCCTCCATCCCACACACTATCCAAGACATACTCAGGCACTGCACAATCTAGAATAAAGGAGGTGCTAGTAAGCAGTAGGACCAGTGTGAGAGACCAGGGATAAGAAACATACAGTTCCTTTACAGTCAAAGTGCAGCTTGCAGAGCCCCCACGTTTCCCCATTCTCCACCTATCAGACAGGGCGGGGGAAAGCTTTCTGCCCTGTGGAAAGGGGGTCTAAGGTCTTTAGCCCTGAACCCTAGCAGGTGCTGCCCCGCGGGACAGGTTGTGTCTTTGTGACTCTGAAACTTCTGAAAGTTATCATACGCAGCTAAGAGGGTCAGTAATTTTGGCCACCTCTGCTCTATGCTGACTGGAGAAGTCCCTCATCGGCATAATAAAATCACCTCCACGAGTGGCAGAAGCAATGTCCTCCTGACACAGCGCTGTGCATATGAGGGCTTATATCGGTGTAACTTGTACTGCTCAAGGGGATGGTTTCTCCATACCCCTGAGCGACATCACTTATGTCAGCATAGGCTGTCATGGAGACATAGCCAGAGTTAGATCATGACACAATCATAGAATATTAGGGACCAATCCTCAACTAAACCAACCCAGCCAGCAGGACGGGCGCTAGTGTTTTTAGCGCACTAGGCGCACGACTATTTCGCCGCCCCGCGGGCTGGCCTGCGGAGAGGTTCCGCTGGTCCGCGGCTCCGGTGGAGCTGCCGCAGCCGTGCCTGCAGGAGGTCCACCAGAGCCACGGGAGCAGCGGACTGTCTGCACGAATGCCTGCAGCAGCTCCACTGGAGCTGCAGGACCAGGGGACCCTTCGCAGGCACAACTGCGGCAGGTCCACCGGAGTCGCCTGCCGCTCCCCCCCGCAAAATGCCGCCCCCTCCTAATCCTGGCGCCCTAGGCGATTGCCTAGGCCGCCTAAATGGAAGCACCGGCCCTGCCTTCAAGCCTGACCTTAAAATCCTCTAAGGAAGGAGATTGCACCATCTCCCTAGATAGCCCATTGCAGTGCTTCATCACCCCCATAGTGAAAAAGTTTCTTAATATTCAACCTAAACCTCCCCCACTGCAACTTGAGACCACTGCTTCTTGTTCTGTCATCTGCCACCACTGAGAACAGGCCAAAGGTCTGACTATCCCAGTCTAAACCCCAAGCCTATAACCATTTATACAGGAGAGTTGCTATATGCAAATAAGTGGCCCCACTGACCTCATCTGCATGAAGTTACACATGTCAATGTTTGTAAGATTGGAGAGCAAATCATATAGGCTTAAATCCCTCTGACTTCAATGGGACTAGTCATGCTTCGAGTTAACCACGTGATTTTTAAGTGTTTTACTGAATCAGGTCCTAAATTGCTGTGCCATTTATCTTGTCTGCGCACATCAGGAAGCAAAGGAAAATAAGTAACACCATAGGCTAAAAGATACAGGGATACTCCACAGTAGATAGAGCACGGACTGGGTTCTAGTCCCTGCTCTGCCACCAGCCAGCTGGGGACATTCGTCACTTTTTATGCCTCAGTTTCCTCATCCATAAAATGGGGATATTGATATAAACCTCTTTTGTGAAGTGCTATGAGAGCTACTGATAAAAAGTGCTAGGTATTACTATTACTATTGTATACTGGTGTCAGTTCTGCTGCATCTGTGCCTCACTGTAACCATAGTAACAGACAGAAGGAGGGAGAAAAGAGGTAACCTAGAATTTACTGAAGTCAGATTTTTGGATTATTTGTTTCTGACAAAAAATATTTTCTTTTTTTTGGAGGGGGGGCGGGAAGGGAAAAATGTCACTCTCTCGTTATACAAGCCCTTCCTCAAGGAGCCGTAATGAAAAGACTCAGTTTTAGACTCCCAGTAGCTGCCTTGCTACAACGGATTATTACTTTTCTATGGCATAGCTACAAGAACCAGATCACATTTCAAGCATTCAATTTCTCTCCTGTGTAATGAATGGGAATCATGTAGATTGCCTTCATTTAATTTAGCCTAGAAATTCAGCCTTATCGATTGCAATCTGTAGACTTCCTAATAATAGGAAACTGGAAGCAGCACTTACTCTTTTTTGAGTCACTTACCACACAGACAGATAGGGAGAAGCGATAAAGTGAAAAAAGAGAGTTGAATGCTATCCAGGATCATGGCTGGTGTTTTTTCCTAGATGTTACACAATGAGACTGCTGAAGTATGTTGTACTGGGGTTGGAGAAACATTCATGTAATCACTTGTACGCTTAATAACAGAAATTTATAAAATGTGAATCACAGTATCAGAAGTATCATTTAAACACCTATAACAGAATCAGAGTTTTTCATAAAACTATGTTCTCTTCTTTCCACCTGCAACCCCCCCCACACGAGAGCGGGCTACATCCAACTGCTATGTGGGCCAGCATTTCACATTCAAACACCTCATGCTATAAGACAAGATCAATATTAACTTAAAAAAAATCCAGAACATACAAGTGTAGATCCTCAGCCCCACACACTGTCCTGTTTGCACAACAGGAGAATCCTCCGGAGGTACAAAGCTGGCTCTGACACACCTGCTTCTGGCCCTCTAACCCAGTGGTTCTCAAACTGGGGTCGACGCTTGTGTAGGGAGTGCCAACCCCAGTTTGAGAAACACTGCTTTAACCCCTGGGCGAATTCCAGGACCTGGCACATCTGAGGTGACAGTCTGTCCTGTCCTTGAAAGTTTTGAGGAACCGGTTCTATTAATACACCCCTGCCACCAGCTTTTTCCACTTCAGGTCCCTCAGTACCACAGCCCCTTTCTGGTCCCTTTTTAAACAGGAGCAGTCAGAATAGTACATCAGACTCCTCCCTCAATACTGCTTGTACACAACTAAAATGTAGCCAGCAGTTCTCACAGTCCATGCCCGCCTCTTTCTGGGACCTTGCATGACTTCCATAAGCTTTTCAGTTGATGGGGATGCCTGCTGTTCCTCTCTTTATTTGGAAAAAGTCATGCTCCTAAGCCACATCTTTTTGTTCCTGTACTGATCTTCAAGGGACCCCATATGCTCACTTCTGGGTAAAATCCTGGCCTCACTCAAGTCAATGGCAAAACTCCCACTGATTTCAATGGTGCCATGATTTCATCTCTCTGGGCTAAGCAACTTCAACCTTGCACTCTAGGCTCAAATCACTATGCAGATTAGGAACACTTTTGCCCCAGCAATTCTATTTCAACACATGAATGTAGTCAGGGTTATGCTATGCTCAAAAGAAATAGCCATTCTAGCTGTCACACTAAAGCTTGTCCTCCATTTAAATATCGATTGAAGGTGATTTAAAAAGTTCATCCTTTCTTCTCTGCTATCAAGATGTAGTTTTCAGAATTGAAAGATATTTTTCTGATCCCAGGCCATGTCAATATGTGCTGGCTTTGAGTTTAAAGAGGAATCAAAAGAAGAGAGAAACCATTAGGTGGTTTGTACAAAGCACCAATGACTGTTCTTGGAAGACTAGAATGCTGCAGTATTTTTCACACACACAGAAGCATTTCTGAACTTGCTTTTAGAAAACAATGGCTAACTCTAGAAAGTGACACACATTTTGTATTCCTTTTTAGCCAACTATCCTATTGCCAACCATAAGCATTCAAAAAATGGTGTGTCCAAAAAATATCACGTGATTGGCCTAAATGATGAGATTTAAAATATATGTAGGGACCTTTTAATCTGCCTTATGGTTTGGAATCCTTTAAGGGTCACATTTTCAAGATTTTTTCTGCACATATGAGAGCTAGAAACAACCTTTTATTAAATGCAAGGTAAGTGTCTCACATAATCACATGACTCTGAGAGCTGGAACTTTAAGAAAAAACACCAAATAATGCAAGAGTTGGGAACACTGAAGATGCTTGGCTTTTGTGTAATTTGCAAAAAAACCCACAAAGGCAGGTTTAATTTTAGATTAAGAAAATGTCAGTTTCAAAGTAGACTCCCTCCGGTAGATTATTTTTACATCATGCAGGTATAAAGATAGAGATACAGAAGCACATGAATGGAGAGAGCTTATGGCTCACAAGTGAATTTAGATCACCATCATCATGCAACACAGAACATGTAGAAATTTGAGGAGCTTAAGTGGCTATTGTTCAGTGGAAGGCAGGAGAATATTTTCAGAGCATGTGTGTTCCTTCATTTGAAAAATGCTACAGGAAAAATGTATTGTTTTCTCATTTCTTCCTAGATCATGTCACCTGCCAGAACAGGAGTTTAATCAAAAGGCACATACCATTGTAAATAATCCTGCTGTCAGCTACGTTTTTTGCTAGCAGCTAAAATACATTTTAAAAACATGCATCTAATTGCCTCTTAAGAGTAAATTTATAATCTAGTGGTCGATTTGCACTACAAGAAGAACTGAAGGCTCACTGCTTCTTTTGCTTCTGTAACCTATGCACATCCCATCAGTGTAATACTGACAAGGAAGCCAATTTCTTAATGCTGAAGCAGAGTAATATGCCCTCTTAGGATAAAGGGAACAAACACAATCAACCTGTCCTGGCTAACACATGCTTTGCTTTACTATAATGCTCCTATTCATCTTTTTCTCCTAGTTCTCCTTTCTTATTTTTAAACAATGCTGTTAAATTCTCAGAACCAAAGGAAGATTTAAAAGGTACAATTGCCCCATGTAACTTGCTCCTGGTCTTGCTGAAGTCAATAGGAGCTCAGCCATTGATTTCAAAAGGGCCAGGATTTCAGACTAATCTTTCGGGGGTAATATTCTCTGTTTTCTGGAACATGTACTCTCCTTTTTAACAAACCTACAGAGGAACTGTATTATTAACTGCAGATTATGGATATATTAATTTTTAAAGATTTAGATTTTCCCAGTCTATAAGTGTTCATGAATTATGCCTAACAAAACAAAAACCACTGTTCTGTGCAACTCCGATTTATTAGACTTCTTTCAATTTTATATTTTACCAAAAAGATTATTCTCCTATTGTTTTACTTCCATGGGCATTGTGTCCAGTGCACAATTAGGGATCATATACAGTAACCCAGAAGGTTTTCTGTCCTTCCAATGGTGACACCTTAATACTATGGGGTTTTAAAAAAAATGTATAAAGGAGCTTTTCTTGACTTTGTTAGCAATGCCTGAGACATAACCTAGCATTTAGAATGAGGTGATGTCATCAATGGTAATTAGCAAAGATACATCTTGAATGAAATTTAATGGATTGCTGCTTGAAACAAGGAGGTGTTACACACACACACACACATACACACACACACACAGTGACACTGCTGTTCTCCTATGGAGGATCTTCGAGGACAAGGAAAAGAATTTGGCAAAATAAACCCCAGCTCTGAGTGCTTCTGAAAAAGGGATTGAATCCATTTGAAGTTCACAAACTAGGTTGAGACATAGTCACCAAGTCATTTAACACAGCTCTATTGTCTTCTAAACATTCTTCACCACATTAAGAAGGAATAAAATACCTTACTTACAATCAGAGCCCCTAATTTTGGAGGCTACAATACTTTGCATGACTTGGCAGCTTACAAATGAATGCAAGGAGACAGCATCCCATCAAGTCCCTTAGGCAGTCTTGCTTAACAGAATGCAATTTCTTACCTGAAAAACATAAATAAGCAACATTTTATTCTGCATATATTAATATCTTATTTAGCAGCTTAAACCACATGTGAAATCAGTTCTTTCTACTGAGCATGCAGGGACGGCTGTGTCACTTGTTTAGAATGTTTTTTTTTTAAATCAACTTGTAATTTCTAATTAAAACAGTTTCAGATGTAAATATTTATATCATAGGGGGAGACGTGATTAACATTTTCACTGAAGATACGAACTTGTAGCAAAACATTTTCCCAATAATTCCCTGCAATTAATGAGGCTACAATTATGCATTTATATCAGAAACCATCATAAAACTGGATATACTTGTACAGCCCATGCCCAGCCTCACCCAACCACACCAACCTAGCTGGTCCAAATCACAGGCTATCATTAACATGAAATACATAGCATCTGCTTTCCCCCACTTCTGGCAGTTCCTCAGTATAACTGCCTGAATGAATGTAACTTTGGCTGATCAATCAACTGCTGTATATGAACTCCACTGAAGAGCTACTTGTGAAAAAGTTTTCAGTATAAATCTGGACAAGCTGATGAGCTTGGAATGATTTGAGACACGGGGGGAGGGAAGTGGAAGTCTATAAAACTTGCCACAAAGTCCACAACTAAAGCAGTAGATCGAATGGTTAAATTAATAAATGTTTTACTAATCTTGTACAACGTCAACAAGGACTTAACCATAACCCAGAAATGCCATAAAGAAAGGAAGAATCAAAACAACACAAAGGCATTTCACGGAAAGACCTTCAAGAGCTAAAAAAGCAAAACCAAACAATTAAATGGGAGCAACTGGTGAAATATTAAATAAGCACAGTTCAGGTGGTGTGTGCCCCTACACAGAGCCGTTGCCACCTGACAATAAGGGCCTGAAGCACAGCCTATGGAAGCCCGTAGGCCAAACTCCTATTAACTTCAAAGAGCTGTGAATCAGGTTCTCAGTACAAGGATGAGGAGTCTTTAGATACAGTGGAGGCACTAGTCACCTGAAAGGGACAAGGAACACCACTCGATGAACAAGCCAATAGAGTACACCAGGTGCGTGGGAGCCGATGCACACCCTGCAAAGGACACAGCATGGGAGACACTACTTTGCACCTCAGGAGGAGTTGTGCCTGCCTCAGACACTGTTGTGGTGGTGCTTAAAGCTTTACTGGAGCCATGGGCATGTAACAAATCTTATGGTTTGCACCAGAAATGGCGATGTCGAAGATGGAAAATCATGAAACAAGAAGTACATGAATGTATGCAGGACTCTCTCCTTGGTAAGTATTTCATATAATGTGTCCTCTCTCCTCAACTCTGTGCAGTTTCCTGTCTTTCATTTTTTTAAGTATGGATTTTGTCTTTTAATTATGCAAAGATGGCCAGGCTTCCTGGATAGGAGCTTTGCTTTAAACTGAAACAAAGACGGATCTTATCAATCTATCCAAAGTACGTCTAAGGCTCCTATCACTGAAGTATCTCATCTTCCTTCTCTTTATGCAGCAGCTTTCCCATATTTATTAAATAAACTAACAATACTCAGCCACATTGCAATGAGACTGGAGACAGTTTTTAGATAGCTTTGTAAGTGGTGACGCATGTTATCTCTGCAAGAAATTAACTAGATGTCTTCTCCTTGGGGATCATTTTTAAGACAAATTTTCCATATTATACTTGGGGAGGAGGGAACGACTCTTTATTAAATGAGGCATTTCAACCAAATCTTATATCGCATGTGCCTGGATCTTGAATGTTTTTATCAAGCTCAAGCCAATTGCACATCCTGAGGTCTGGTCTTTTCATTTTCACAGCAGGTTTGCAGCAGAATACAATACAGGAATATATATCAAACTGTATAAAAATGACACCACACTCTTCGGTGCTGCCTTGCAGCATGTCACACATACTGCCTTTGTTGGTTGCCTGAAGTAGGGTGATAAAATCGGTTGTATTTGCCAAACAAGCAGTTGCTCATGGCTGAGACAAACCAGTTGTGCTCCCTGCTGGGCAACGAGAGCATAAGCAGATGGAGAGGAAAGAACATTTGCAGACTTTGGGCACGGCTAAAATCTATCACTGGAGGAAGGGGCTGGCTTCAGAAAAAAACATCATGTCTCACAGCCCTGCTTTGATGTGCTGCTTTTCAGTGCAAGATTCCAAATATAAAGACACAGCTTAAGATTCTTCACTGACCTTAACAGAAAAATTGGCACAGTTCTTAAATGCCTGCTGTAAGGATCATTCAAGAAGAAAGGGAATGGCCAATATGTTTCTAAAATGCATCCCAAGAGCAAGGCTATCAAAACTGTGTTCAGCAGGAGAGATAAGCACTAAATTTTTACAGTTCAGTCTGAGACAGGGGCGCTGGAACTATTTTTATAGTGTGGGTGCCGAGAGACATTGAACCAAACTGTAAACCCTGCATATAATGGAAACCACTTCAAGCCGAGGGAGGCGATGCCTATGAACCTGGACAGATGACAAAAGATTGCTACCATGGTCACCAGGAACATGAGCCTCTGCATTCACAGCTGTGCTGCATGCTGGAAATTCTTATACTGGGCTGTACCGGTTTGCTGAGCAACTGCTGCTTCTCCCCACCTGCTAATCTTACAGCCTACAATTCCTGTATTTTATATACACATAAATGCTGCAGGCTCCTCAGCACTTCACTTTGATTCCCTCAGATGCCATTGTGAAATACTCATCCTGCTCCACATCACAAGATATTCTTTTTTATACCACTTTGCACAATTCCCTCCAGTCCCTGCTGAAGTTCTTAATCTTATGAAGCAGACAACCAAGCCTCCCGGTTAGGGTCGGCTGGCCCAGAAGCATGCCTGCCAGCTGTTTGCTACTGATAATCAGAATACAAACACAGTTAGCAAAACAACTAGAGAAACAGACTATCCGACAAACTATCAGGCATTGTCATGGCATAAAGTCCATTCTTTATCCAATTCAGTAAAGTATTATGACAGAGACCACTGCTGCTTGGCTGCTCTCACTAAGATTTAACTGCTGGTTTCTACTTATGGGTTACGCAGGGGGGTGTAAATTGGTGAGTTTGAACCACAATATGTCTGGCTCTTGCAGATACGCTGTCAGCCTAAAGTTTAACTTGATCCTGGGTTATGTGAAGAGCAAACTAACCATCCATCCCTGCCCCCAGTTTGCAGGCGATTTCTGAAGGGACTTAAATTGAGGTTTGGCAGGCATACAGCAACAGAGCTGGACCAGCAGATGCTGAGCTCTTGATGGGAATTAAATATGCTCATAACCTCTCAAGATCATACTTTTAGCCATTAGTGTAGATTGGGGCCTTTTGCCTCTCCCCGCCATCCCCAATTTTTAAAAAAGCAAATTCCTTCTCAAAGAACATCTGGTAACCAACATGTAATGCAGCATATTTGTCTGTTTTCACAGACACCATTAAAAGTGTTGCTAACACAGGATGTAATGTGGGACTTCATCCTGCACCATTAGACTATCACAAGCAGCCCATCTAATGCAGTTTGGAGAGGCACAATAGTGCATGAACCACAATGTGTCAACTCCACTACAAATTCACTGAAAGTCTGTGCGATTGCATCCACACAGTTATAGGACAGGGAACACATTTTATGTGGGATTAATCTACATGAGGTTTGGAAAGCAGCATTACTCATAGCAGTGAAGCCACAAGAGAATTATGGGGTCCTTTCCAAGGAGTATTACTAATAAAATCTTAGTACCGCAACAGACCAGCATGTATTCTGTGTATGCCACATATTTTGCAGAAAGAGTATTTGAGAGAGCTTTTAAAACTTTTTCTGAATACTTTTTTTTATAGTCCTCTGACTGCAAATCCGAAGTGCACAGATCTGAGAAAAGGAAAATTAATTGTAAAAAGTGTAGAATCACAAAAATTATGCTTACATTTGTGCGTGGGCACAAGAGCACATCAGGGTTGCCAGGTATCTAGTTTTTAACCAGAACATCAGTTGAAAGCGGAACCTTGCGGCTCTGGTCAGCAATACTGACCAAGCCATTAAAAGTCCGGTTGGCCCACCCTGGGGCACGGGAAGGGGTGCAGGTGCTGCTGGGCAGCCAACCTGTGGCAGGGGATTAGACTCAGGGTGGCGCTCACATCAGGTGCCTCCCAGAAAGCAGCGACTCCACAGATCTCACTGGTCAGGTACTGCCGCCACTGGGAGCTGCGGGGGCACAACTGTCACTCAAGGGCAGCGTGCAGACCCCTTGGCCACGTCTCCGCTTAGGAGCCTCAGGGACAACTTCCCAGGAGGTGCCTCAGCCCATAGCCACCTCCCACATCCTGAACTCCTCATTTCTTGCTCCACCTCAGCACCTGCACCCCCAAATCAGAGCCCTCACCCCCTCCTGCACCCCAACCCTCTGCCCAAGTCTGGAGCCCCCCCTCCCACATCCTGAACCCCTCATTTATGGCCCCCCACTCTGAAGCTCACACCCCCCACCCAGAACCTGTACCCCCTCGCACTTCCCAACCCCCTGCCCCAACTTCGTGGCCTGGAGCTCGCATCCTGAACCTCCTCCTGCACCCCAACCCCCTGCCCCACATGGTGAAAGTGCACAAGTGAGCATGGGTGGGGGAGAGCAAGCGACAGAAGGAGGACTGAGTGAGGACAGGGCCGCAGATAAGAGGTATGGCAGGGGTGGGGAAAGGGTGTTCAGTTTTCTGCAAATAGAAAGTTGGTAACCCTAACACACACACACACACACACACACACACACACACACGCTCCTATAGCATGTAGGAATTTAAGGTCTGATCTTTTCAGGGAAGAAGCAAATAGAAATATAGAAATCTGTTTCTACTAATGACACAGAACCCCCATTACTAACTACCCAGGGTGGTATTCTGGGACTGAACATTACCCATAATGCACCTCAGGCCACTAATTTTCATGTAAAGGGAAATTCCACATTTGCCGAAAAAGAGGAAATCATTTCTATTCAGACTGCAAACTCCTTGGGGCAGGGACCTTTTCTTGTTCTGAGTTTGTACAGCACCTAACACAATGGATCCTGGTTCATAACTAGGGCTCCTAGGAATGGCAGTGGTGGTGATAATGACAAAGCAGGGAGGTAACATGGTCTAGTAGGCAAGGCATTGGCTTGGGTGTCCCAGTTTTGCCACTGACCTGCTGTGTGAACTTGGGGAAGTCACTACATTCCTCTGTTTTCCCTCCAAATCTTTGCCTTTGTGTTGTTCCGATTACATTATTAGGTCTCTGAGATAGGGACTGTCTTTCATTGCCTAACGGAGTCCTAATCTCCCTTGGGACCGCTGAACGCTACTATAATACAATAATTAATATGGCTCTTTGTAACTGTCAAAAATGGTGACTCTTAAAAAAAAATGCTTCCCAGTAGTTTTCAGTTAAATAATCAAGTTAACACTCACATACTAGATTTTTTTTTCTTTTTAACCACCACACACATTGGCTTAAACTGCAAACAATCAAATTCCAAAATCATTCAAAAGGGATATTTGAATGCGTAAGCTGTGTTTTCCCAGACCCTTTCTAGTTCCTTGGTGAGGGACACGGTACAAAAACCAGCCTGCTGACGAATTTAGTGTTTACACCACAAACTCAGTAATAAAAACAATGCTTTAAAAAGAACACAAAATACTGTAATACATTTGTGATGGCAGATAAAAATGAGCATTAGAAATAGCAACAGGATCCAAAACGAAATTATTAAGCAGCCATATGTTTGTATTCAAAGATCACATGACTACAGCCACCATAGTTTCTATATGTAACTGTCACCCTAATAATTAATTTCAGTACTATTGCCACAGCCAAAAGTTATTAATCTCTATAAATTAATGGTATACAATGTAATGAAAGATGAAAAAAATTCCATCTTTTCAAAATCTTACCTTCCCCACCCCACACCTACAGTGTGTAGACTTATTTAAAGTCTCCAGTATCCAGACTTATTTAAAAATCCCATGTTATTTTAGCAGCAGTAGCTTTATACTAGCAGCTTTTCAAACAAAGTCGCATAGGGAGGAAATGAGTTTCCTAATATCCACTTCTTTCCAAGGCCAAAAAATATCATGACCAAATAAATCTTGATTGCAACCGTAGCTGCAGAGTAGTGCTGATAAAATACTAAGCCGCAGAAGAGGATGCCAAAATCTTAAACCAATAACGTACTCACAAGGCTGGAAACAAATGTAGAACGGTCCAAGGAGAGCAGCAAATTTCACATACATGCAATTCAAATTATCAACCAGGCATTCTGGATAGCAAGTGTTTGTTCAGCTGTTTGAGTGCAACATTGACCAGTAAATGATCTCAATTACCTGGGTTTCCTATGAACTCTGAAAACATTTTGCATTGACAATTTCCACACCAAGAGGTTCCAAATGTTTGGCGAAATCACGTTTTGTTTCATTGCCACCAGACTGCTATGCTGTACCATGCATCCTGTCCGTCCATCCTGACCTCAGCATTCAGGCCTAGACTGTGCAGAGCAGGTAGCAATGTTGCAGCTCCAAATAACTCTTGGATGTTTAACGAAGTAATTGAGGACTGTCTAAGATGGGCAATGTTCAGATCTGCTGAGCACCTACAGCTCAGGTCAAAGTCAAGGGAGGCCATGCTGAAAGGCACTTCAAGAGTTACTGGTAATTACTGGATATTTCACCACAGCAGAAAGTAGCCCAGACACTGGTCACTTTCAGTTGACTACTAGTGAAATACTTATCCCTGTTTCAACCACGTAATTCTTGATGTAATCCTTGCTCCTGTTCGCACCACAACAGGAGGTGCTCAGTCCCTTAGGAAATTAGGACTTGAAAAATGCTTCTCTCTCTGTTGGGAAATGCTCACGTGTGTTGGGTGTGTGCACAACAGTTAATTTACCATCCACCGCAGGACTTGGGGGGAAATTCCTTGCCCAGAGAGAGGAGAAATGTTGACCAGGTGAGCGTTCAAGTCAAGCAGCCATTGCCTCCTTTCCTGAAGGGAAGGGAGCTGCCGGGAGAATAAAAGGAACAGAATAGCTCAAGCACTGCTCCTTTAACAGGAGAAGAGAGGAGGATGGGAAATCAGGAAGCAGTGTAGCTGTTGGGTTGCAGCAGTGGAGGTGCAAAGCCAGCATTACAGCAATGTCTGTCACAGCAACTATGGGACCAGTCTAACAGGGAATTATGTAACCCTTCCTAAGCACCGTTCGGACAGACATCTTTCTACGGACATGAATTGCAAAGAGAGAGAGATATTGAGACAGAAGAATCATCTCTATTGGCACAATTCACGGAGCCTTCCTGCGTGGAATGTTAAGATGTCAGGAATGGAATTTCTTAGCACTAAGCCAAGTTTTGACAAAGCAATAAAAACTATATGTGAATTTCAAGGCTAGTGAAAGATGTCCAAGTGACAGCCCTGAAGATTCATGCCAACTGCTGATCAACCAAAAGGAGTCGGGAGGGGCCTTCATCTCTAACAGAGGGATCACCCATCTCTGGGGCTGAGAGGGGAATTCAGCCTCCAGGACCTTTCTACTCAAGGCCTCTTTATTAAGCTGCCCATTGGTGCACTTGTGGTGATGGACTTTGTGATACGTAGAGTCCTGGGTGGATTAAAAAATGTGTATCCGCATCTGATCCGCAATCTGCAAAAATTATCTGTGGATTTGCAGGGCTCTACTTACCGTGGCCGTGGCCGGGCCCAGGCTCCGAGCCCACTCACCCCCATTCCAGCCTGAGCCAGGTTGGGGAGAGCCACGCTAGCAGTGGTGGGGAACTGGGTCCCCTCCACCTACCCTGGTCTGGATTGTCACCGGCAACACAAAAAAAGGCTCTATATGCTAGAACTATCAGCCTCACCCAACTACTCAGTAACCATGACAAAAAGAACTGGAAATCTTCATTCTATTAACAAACCAGTTAGCATGCATAACTAAGGGAGCAACATATGAATGAGCAAATCGAGGCCTACAGATCCACTGCTAGGGGAATAAAAATCCCCATCACTGCATAAAAATCTAGGAATATGCTGTCAAAGTGAGCAAGAACAAAGTACTGGTGCTAGTACATCTCCGAGGGTTGCCATTCTGGGTACCCATTACGGGTTTATATTTACATTATACATTTTTATTGTATTCTGCACAGAGTAATTGTAACACTATGATCCTACCCTTTAACCAGTTTTTATAGGAAATATAAAGGCTGAAAAACTGTAGCGGTACTATTCAAGACATCCACGTTTTGCCATCTCAAAAGAATGGCATGTTACAGAGCCATGAAAAAGAGAAAATGATTGCAGTATTAACCTGCAATAATTACATTAATATAGAGAAAGTAGCACCAGAGAAACTATGGAGGGGAAGATACTAAAATGTCTTTGTCTAGTTAAAGCACCAGCATAACCTTTCAGAGAATATAACTGCAATGTACATGAAGGACACAATCAATTATTTCAGAGTTCGTGATTACCACCTGGCCTTATTTAAACGGGCACCGGTTATCACACTTTTTTGTCCAGAGTCCAAAAATATAAGGGATATAAAGTGTAGGTATAAAGTTTTAACATTATTTGTTATAGCTCTTTCTAGAGTATCTGTCATCTCCTGGGATTAAGAAACTGAAGGTTCGTCTACTCTTGGGAGTTTACTGGAATAAATATTTTGGTATAAAGCCCCCATGTGGTCATTCCGTATCCAAAGTGGAAAAAAGGTACTCTAGAGTAAGTGTCCACATCACTAATCTGGAATATTTCAGTAAATTTTCAAGTATACACAAGCCCAAGCAAGACTAGAGTCAGCAAGTTTTCAAACCCTCAGTTACTGAATGTAAGACAGGGTGCCCACTCCATTGGAAAAGGCAACTTTTCACTCATCATTTCTTCTGCCATCTCAAAAACTGTCCAGGAATGGAAGCTAGGTATCTGGCCAACCCCTAAAGAAGTCAGGCAGCATGGGGTCATCCATAGCACTACCTCCACTAGAAGACAATGTTACGTAAGGGAGGGAAAGGGGGATAAAGGTCTGTTTGAAAGAAGGCGGCGCAGAAGACAAAGGTGTGCCACTTGGTGGATAGGCCAATCACAAGCATGCAGTCCCATAGCAGAAGTTTTGTTCTCCATTACTGTTCCACTCAAATTCCAGAGATACTTGGATTTTTCTGTTTATGAAACTCCACAGGAAGGGACACATACTCCAATGCAGCTCCTTCAGAAAACAAAGTTTCTCAAAAGCCAAATCTATAGTGCAGATTGTCAAACAGATAGCTAAGGGTTAATGTCTCTTTCACCTGGAAAGGAGTAACTGAAACACCTGACCAGAGGACCAATCAGGAAACAAGACTTTTTCAAATCTGGGTGGAGGGAAGTTTTGGGGTCTGAGTTCTTTGTCTTGTGTCTGTGCCCTCTCGGCTCTGAGAGTGATCTCTCTCTATCTCCAGCTTTCTAATCTTCGGTTTCCAAGTTGTAAGTACAAAGATAGTAAGACAATAGGTTTATATTGTTTTCTTTTGTATTTACATATGTGTAGTTGCTGGAGTGTATTCTTTTTGGATAAGGCTGTTTATTCATTTTTTCTTTTAAGCAATTGACCCTGTATATTTTCACCGTTATACAGAGACTATTTTTAATGTCTTTTTCTTTCTTTTTATAAAGCTTTCTTTTTAAGACCTGTTGGAGTTTTTCTTTAGTGGGGTCTCCAGGGAATTGAGTCTGCAGCTCACCAGGGAATTGGTGGGAGGAAGAAGTCAGGGGGGAAAATCTCTTTGTGTTAGATTTACTAAGCCTGACTTTGCATACCCTCTGGGTGAGGGGGGAAGAGAGATTAGCTCTCTCGATACTTGTGTTTCCAGGACTGGAAACAGGGAGGGTGGATTCCCTCTGTTTAGATTCACGGAGCTTGCTTCTGTATATCTCTCCAGGAACCCAGGGAGGGAACACCTGGAGAGGAGGAGGGGGAAGGGAAATGGTTTATTCCCCTTTGTTGTGAGACTCAAGGAATCTGAGTCTTGGGGTCCCCCAGGGAAGGTTTTGGGGAGACCACAGTGAGCTAGGCACTGTATAAATCCCTGGCTGGTGGCAGCGTTATCAGGTCCAAGCTCATAAGCTTGGAGGTTTTCATGCTAACACCCATATTTTGGACACTAAGGTCCAGATCTGGGAAAAAATGTTATGACAGATGCTGACAGATTTTGATTTCACATCAGTGTGAATTCATAATTCGAATGAAGACCTCTGATCCTAAAATTTACCTTGTCACGTCTGTGCAACCATCTTCTCCGAGGACTAAGGCACTATGTTACACGACCAGTTCTTCTGACATTTTACCACCCTGATCCTCAGATGAGTAATGAAAGTTTTGAAGACTCTGTTACCCTAGCACCTAATTAAATGGCTTGTGCTTTCTGAATGAAAACATATGCTCACTCTTTCTGGGGATTCACTGAGTTTATTACATATTTTTATGGAGAGGATAAATTTTTCAGCCCTGTTTGCATCTCTTTTGAAAAAGCACTGGAAAAAACTGCTCCAGGACAAAAACACCACAGCAATTTCTGCCCAGAGAACAAAACCAAAGAAGATCCTCAAAAGAGAACAGATGTTAAACACAACCCTGCTGGAATTTCTCTCTGCTTCTCCTAGAAAGGGACCAAAGAACAACTAATCCTACTTATACATGCTTTATTCACTCATTGATTACATCAGACATAAAGCTCTCAGAATGTTTGACACCTAGTCAGGCCTTCTGGTCTAACCCTTAACCTCGTGGAGTGTATTTTTCAAGTAGAGCACAAAATATAAACTAAACTCTGAACTCTCAGCAATGAAGGCTTCTGTCCCAGGCTTGGCTAGATTCATTTTATACTTAGATTGTAAGTTTTGGAGGGCAGGGACCCTCTTTTTGTTCTGTGTTTACACAGCAACTAGAACACAGGGTCTTGGTGCATGATTGGAGCTCACAGGCACAACAATAATGCAAACAACAACAGGTTCTGTTCTGGTTGATTCTTTTCCTGACTTAGATGTTCTCCCTGCCACTGCATTTTGGGGTCTGATTTAAAATGGGGGGGGGGGTTGTTTTTAATTCTGACAAAATGACACTGCACTAACTGTCTACTTTTGCCTAGTACCCAGTGGTTAATCGTTGCAATATAGAACGTTATGCAGATAATGATACAATACCAGGGGTTCTCAAACTGGGAGTCGTGACCCCTCAGGAGGTTGCAAGGTGGTTACATGGGGGCCATGAGCTGTCAGCCCTCTGGGGCTGACTACCCTGATCCCCCATTAAATTAAATTAAACCACCACCCCCTGTTTTTAATTTATTGGAGAGGGGTCACACTCAGAGGCTTTGCTGTATGAAAGAGGTCACCAATACAAAAAGTTTGAAAACCATTGCACAATATGGTATTTATGAAGCAGTTATCAGCAGAATAATTTGTACAGGAGCTACATTAAATGTGACATCCTTCAAAATTCAAGTAACTAAAAACTCTGGCACCTTATGCCTTTAATGGAAAGTGCTTGCAGAACACCTCAGACTCCTATTCCAAGGGGTGTAAGTAGAGTAAAGCAAAAGCAGGGGGAAAACCTCTGGCAATTTGATGAAAGAGTGCAGACAAATCTACGGTTTATGTGATGACTGCCATCTCTGGGGCCACATGGGAGATTGAACTGGGGACCTCCAGAGCTAAAAGCATGTGTTACTACAGCAGAGGGGAGGGATAGCTCAGTGGTTTGAGCATTGGCCTGCTAAACCCAGGGTTGTGAGCTCAATCCTTGAGGGGGCCATCTAGGAATCTGGGACAAAAATTTGTCAGGGACACTACCTGGACTTGACCTTTCATGGTCCCTTCCAGATCTATAAGATAGATAAATATAATATAGATATATACTTATTAATTAGCATAAGCTAAAGAGAGACGAGGCTCTGCAACTGTGGTTGTAACAATTTACAGCCTCTGTAGATTGACACAGGGGAACAGAAATACTGCCTTCTACTGTATATCAAGGATCAATGGCTCCACTTCCAGAAGCTAGCTGTCCACGACACAATGGACGGTGTGATGTATATGGGAAGGCAACATTTGTTTTTACCTACTTATCTCAGCCTATATAAAAATCCTGAGCATCATCTAATACTCAGAAAACACAATTCAAAGGAACCCCAGCCCACATAAAATCTTCAGCCTGACAATTACATACTAAAGAAACAGCCCATTGGTAAAATGCAACAAAAGTTCAGACCAAATTCAGCTTCATCTGACCATATTAAGAACCACAATAAGAGAGGGGATACGGTCATCTCAGTCACTGGGAAACTCCAGCTTTCCTCTTGTAAAGGTGGCAAATCGTAGTCAATACAGTTTATATAGTTCTGTGCCTGGAGATGTCTGAAAATCTGTAAGAGGCTGAGTGAGGCTGACAGGAATCACTCGTCTCCTCTTACTTGTCTGATGAAAAATCATTTTTAAGATTTTAACTTAAAGTATGAATCCGCAGTAGCAAGCTGTCAAGTTTTCTTGTTGGAAAACTAGGTCTGTCGCCCAATGCATGCTGCAGTTGGGATCAATTGTTAGGGCTGGGTGGTCACATCTGAGAGAGGATACAGAAAACTGACACTTGGGCATATTCAGAACTATTTAGGGGATAGGTAGTGCTCAGAATCCACATTGATGAGGGCAGTAAGAACCTGAACAGAACAAAAAAAGATGCAAGCTTTACTGACTCCAATTCCAGACAGGCAGGCAAAGCTTACCTGGCCTAACCATAAAGGAGCCTCTCCAATGTTCACAAAAGATCATCTCTGCTGAGCATCCAATTTCCAATAGTCCCTCGGGTTTAACTTGGCTTAAGTTTCACTACATTAAGCACACAGCACGTTCCTTAGAGGCAGGAGAGCTCATCTTATTAAGAAAGGACACTTCTTACCTGGTCACTCTCCAGGGACTGATATGGGGATATATATACTTCCAACTAGGTGGACTAATTTTTAACTAAGCCCAGTGAGTTTTAGTTAACTAAAAGACGTTGCAGGTTTAGTGGGCACTGATGAGCAATCTTAGTGCCTCACAGAAAACACTCAACACCACGTAGGATCAGGCTGTGTTTTTAAAAAGACAGCCCAAGAAATAGTGTCATGAGACAATCTTCCATTCTCTCTCACCAACTGTTGAGTCCTCTCACTAACTAGCTAGAAATGAGTCCTGAATGTACAACATGGAAATACCAAGAGGCTAGCAATAACTGAAGACGACCTTGCCTTCTCAAAACAGCAGGTGATAGGATTTTAAATCTGTTTGCTCTATTTCATCACCCCTCATGGATTATTAGTCTTCAAACCACTGAATACAACTGAGGTGTACACAAAGGGAGAAGCAACATATAAACAATGGACTGAACATGAATGGAAACTGCCCTTTTCTCCTTTAATATTTGCAAGATGACCAAAAAATTGGTCATAGAATCACCATCTTCTTGCTGGTCTCCCCTCACCGTATTCCTCAAGTGACTGGATTTCCAGCAGGATTTAGAATGCTGTCCCTTGCAGGTCAATATGAAAGCCATGTAGGAAGTTATAATCATAATTATAGAGCGTTTATCTAAGTACCAAATGTCATTATTTATCAATGCAGTCTACTAGCATTGTTGGGTAAGCAGCACTTCAGAGTGCTCTGGGTTAGGCTAGCAATGCATGGTTCAGTCACAGCTCAGTGTTGAAGTATTTCACTTTACTTTTAAGACAGAAATCATGCATCTCTCTCTGCGGGTGGTTTGCACTGGCAGCCTTTCTGAATTTCTTCTCTTTCTTCAGTTCTTCCCCCCCCTGCCCATACCCTTGGAATCTGAAATTCAAAATAGCTGCTAAGGAACACTCAAGTCAAGACATCCCATCTATCAGCAAGTGACCTCTGCGGCAGCTCATTCATTCTCTACTAACTAGCTTCACTCACAAATCTCATTACAGTGCAAGAACAGCACAAAAGGCAGGTGAAAATGAGAGTGCTCTAGAGGAAAGTGTTGAATTCACAGAAGGAAGACATCACTTTAGAAAAGGAACATTTTCATAGCTACATGAAGGGTAAAAACTTCACTAATACAAATGCTACAAAGCCCTGAAGTGTTACAATGCCTTCAAATCACTAACTACAGTACCAGTGCTGGGGTGCCTAAAACTTTGTTTGACGGCGTTGCATCGATCCAACAGTAGCATCTAATCTGCATTAAAATTAACAGACTGCAACATCTTTTTCAGTATTGTACTGCACTTCCTCCTCCAAATTACAAGCTGCTGTCACCTGACCTAACAGGAAATCTCTATAAACTGTTAGGTTTTCAGGGCCCCGGCAGTTCTGAATCCATCCGGTCCAGTTCATTACAATACCATGCTAGTCAATATCGCCCCTCCAAATAAATCAAAAATTGTAAAAGGCAGTCAATAAGAGTCACAAAACCTCTGTTCCCCCAAAATCTGCAGCATTCGCTTACTGCCAGCTCAACATTCATCTTGCAAAGACCGTAGTGTTTAGAAAGCTGTTAACTGTCAAATTTCTACCGTAACTGTTACTGGTTCAAGGGCAGACTCAATTACCCAATAACCTTCTGTCACATGAAGTGGAAATGAGGGACGAGGTGACCACCTTCACATAAAGAAAACCTTTTAGAAGAAGATGGAATGCAGTCGCTAATGCCAGTAGGCCTGCCATGACACATTAAAAGCATCAGTAATGAGCCTATTTGCTTTAATAAAGTTGAAGCGTTTGCTCTATTTGTAGATAAAACCACCCGTCCTAATCAAACTGCAGTGAGGGAAAGCAGTTTCTGGAAAAATGACTCATTCCTGGAGTTACACATAATGAGCGATATTGTTTTATTCATCTCCACTAAAGAATGCTGGACACGCATGAGGGAAGGTCCCAATTTAGCAGGGCACTTAAGCACATGTCTAAGTACCTGAGTAATCCCATTCAAGTCAGCAGTTTGGTACATGCTTACAAACCTTGCTGAATCGGAGCCTAAAGAGCTTCGCATTTAAGATTTCAAATCCTGAGAAACAGTCATCTGAAATTAAATGAAGTATCATTCTGCACCTGTAGTAACTTTCCCCACTCCACAGACAAGTGCATGATGGTTCAATTCTATAAGTAACTTAAAAAGACAAACTCTCAAATTATCTTTAAGAAACCAAAAAGTAACGAGAGTTCTTATTGACTGAGGAATAAAACCTCCCTCTCAGTCTCCAAGGGAAAGAGAAACAAAAGCTCTCAGAGACTTATCCCAAGAGCCATCCATGAGTTTCCATCCAGCACACTTACTTTGAAGTGGTCACTGCTAATGATCATAAATCATTTGCAACTTTAACTCCAGTTAAGTATTAGGACAATCATTACTGGGGATGTTGTGAAGGCCAAGATTATAATGGAGTTCAAAAAAGAACTAGAGAAGTAGATGGAGGGTAGAGAAGTAGATGGAGAGTAGCAATGGCTATTAGTCAAGGTGGTCAGGAATGCAACCCTATGCTCTGTGCATCCCTAGCCCCTGTTTGCCAGAAGCTGGGAATGGGCTACAGAGGATGGATCACTTGATGATTCCTTGTTCTGTTCATTCCCTCTGGGGCACCTGGCATTGGCCACTGTTTGAAGACAGGATATTGGGCTAGATGGACTTTTAGTCTGACCCAGTGTGGCCGTTCTTATGTTATTTACTGGCCATCCTACCTATTTGTTTTTAAATTTGACCTACTATTACAAAATCCAAGGTGGAAGACAGACATCATTACCTAGAATTGACTTGACTGTCAAGGCTTTATGGGGTGGGGGTGCTCATAAATGTATGTATGTATGATCTAATTGGAATAGGGTTTTGCTACATATACCATGTAACATATCTATGTAAAGGTTATGTTCATCCTAGTTGTATGCAGGCACCATTTGTGTGTTCAAAGTTATGAACATTGGCTGTATAATTGCTTGATTTCTAAGTAGCCTTAGTTAAAACATTTGGTCACTTCTTGGGAAAGGAATGGGCAAATTAAGTGCTCAATCCAGAAGCACTTAACAGACAAAAAAAGCTTGGAAGGCTAAAATCCACATAAGAAGTCTTCCTTGAGACATACAAGATACCATGTGTAAATTGGCTTCTGCCTGTAAAGACTGAGTCATGCATGGACATGTGACTTGCCCAGGTGACTCCAGAACTCCATCTTGGAGCTGGACTTTGCAAAGAAGTGAGGAAGGGGGTCTCTACCCACAAGAGAAAGTCTATTTAAACCCATGAGAGACCGCTCCACTTTGTCTTCAGCTGGCTAAAGAAGGAGCCTCTCTACCCCCTCCAGGGCACTGAAGGGAAACTGGAACAAAGGACAGTGTGCAAGGGGTATGAGTGATTGCTGTAGCCAGGCTAAAAGGAGATTAGCCTGTAAGAGGGAGCATTCTGGAACTGGTGAGGAACTTATCTGTATTTAGTTTGATTAGACATAGATTTGGACATTTTATTTTCTTTTGCTTGGTGACTTACTTTGTTCTGTCTGTTACTACTTGGAACCACTTAAATCCTACTTTCTGTATTTAATAAAATCACTTTCTACTTTTTAATTAACTCAGAGTATGTATTAATACCTGGGAAAGCAAACAGCTGTGCATATCTCTCTATCAGTGTTATAGAGGGCGAACAATTTATGAGTTTATCCTGCATAAGCTTTATGCAGGGTAAAAGGGATTTATTTGGGTTTAGACCCCATTGGGAGTTGGGCATCTGAGTGCTAAAGACCAGCACACTTCTGTTAGCTGCTTTCAGGTAAACCTGCAGCTTTGGCGCAGGTAATTCAGACCCTGGGTCTTTGTTGGAGCAGACAGGAGTGTCTGTCTCGGCAAAACAGGGTGCTAGAGTCCTGAGCTGGCAGGGAAAACAGGAATAGAAGTAGTCTTGGCACATCGGGTGGCAGCTCCCAGGGGGGTTTCTGTGATCCAGCCCATCACAGTACAACATCTGACTGCAAAAATACATGCAGTAAAGAAAGATATTCCTCCAGATTAGAGTGGCAAAGAAGCAAATTTAAGTCTTAAAGAGAAGACATTCTCTCTAAGCAAACAGTATGCATTATTTCAGCATTCTACTATTACTTACGGACCCTTCTATGGAGGGTGACAGAGGATGTTTAGCCCATCTAAAAGCAACTTATGAAAGTGTATGAAGATAATTAATAAGCTGTTATACATAACAGCAATCCACAGTGTCACCCTTGTTCCCTGCTCCCCACAAGACAGCCTTGATTTTTGCAGCCTTAATCCTCTTTGGCTCCTTTACTATTCACAAATTCAGCTCCTTTCACGGCCCTGCTTTTGAGGAAAAATGGCAAGCAGCATCAAGGAGTTTCTAAAAGCTTTTGTTCTAATCATGACAATTTTTCCAATTTGCAAGACACCTAGATGGCACCAAGCTACTTCTTTTTTGTGGGAAAGATCAGGGCAGAGGGAAGGTAAATATCAGTTCTCTCATGCCTGTGGAAATGAGAGTTCACCTTTAGAGAAACCCTGGTGAGTTTCTCTGCTTTGCTCCCTCTTCATGAGAGACAGGCTTGATGTTCAATCAGTAAGGCCTGCCATTCTGAAATCTCTCGTCGAAATTACTGAAACACAGCAGGCTACTTTTATCATTTTAAATTATGGGGATAATGAGTTCTAGGTTCAGAGTGCAAGAGATTCAGCTTTTGTCTGGACTATTTTATCAGGGGATGAGTGGGAATGATTCTTACCCTCTTCCTGTATTTTCACATTTCCTCTTGACTGTCTATTTTCATACTAGGGGAAGGAATACTGAAGGACTTAGGGCTTGTCTACATCAGAAAGTTGCAGCGCTGGTGAGGGAGTTACAGCGCTGCAACTTAGGAGGTGTACACATCTGCAGGGCACCACCAGCGCTGCAACTCCCTGTTTGCAGCGCTGGCCGTACTCCCGTTTTGTCTCGGGTGTAGAGGATCCAGCGCTGGTGATCCAGCGCTGGTAATCAAGTATAGACACTTACCAGCGCTTTTCTTGACCTCCGTGGAATAAGCAGGTATCCCAGCATACCTGAGGAAGCCTCTGGTAATCAAGCTGGTCTCCTTCCCCGGCTTGCTCTCATGTTCCCCGAACCCCGAGCAAGCAGGTCTCCTTCCCTGAGGTTTGCTGGGTGGTTCCGGGAATGCGAGAGCAAACCGCGGCGAAGCTGGTCTCCTTTCCCGGTTTGCTCTCTCGTTCCCCGAACCCCGAGCAAGCAGGTCTCCTTCCCTGCGGTTTGCAGGGTGGTTCGGGGAACGCGAGAGCAAACCGCGGCGAAGCTGGTCTCCTTTCCCGGTTTGCTCTCTCGTTCCCCGAACCCCGAGCAAGCAGGTCTCCTTCCCTGCGGTTTGCAGGGTGGTTCGGGGAACGCGAGAGCAAACCGCGGCGAAGCTGGTCTCCTTTCCCGGTTTGCTCTCGCGTTCCCCGAACCAGCAGGTCTCCTTCCCTGCGGTTTGCAGGGTGATTCGGGGAACGCGAGAGCAAACCGCGGCGAAGCTGGTCTCCTTTCCCGGTTTGCTCTCTCGTTCCCCGAACCCCCCTTGAAGCCGCCCAACAGCGCTGCAGTGTGGCCACATCTAACACCACTTGCAGCGCTGGTTGCTGTAAGTGTGGCCACTCTGCAGCGCTGGCCCTATACAGCTGTACTAATACAGCTGTAACAACCAGCGCTGCAAAATTTTAGATGTAGACATGGCCTTAGATTCTCTCCTCCCTGGTAGATATTATGGAAGTGTGCAGCCAGTCTACCTTCACATTACTCCCCACAAAAGAGGTGCACAGGTTTTGGTCACAGCCCTGAACTTCTCAAGCTCCCTTGTTTGCCCAGCTATGAAAGCTATGCCCAGTAGATCACAGCCTGTATTTTTCCTGGATTGCCAGCAGCGGCAGGTTTGCTGTGCTGAGATACAGACTGCTAGTAGGTCTGAGCTGTACAAGCTGCTTTCGTAGACGCATTCACATGCACTTATTTCCTCATAAAAAGGTAGCTTCCTAACACATCAGGTTCCCCCGCCTTCCCATCATTAGGGTTTCCCTCAACTGAACTTGAACTAGAGATATAGCTCCATTGCATTTCAGTCATCCTGCCTCCATTCTGGAGACTGAACATCGGACCACTGCGATGATTTAACTGTGCCCAGATCCTGTCCACAAAGCCTATCAACATAAGCTACTGTGATGCTCTCATAGGAAGCCTCAGCCACAGAATGACTTCCAGATGGCCCCTTTTCCTGGCCTTGATTTTCCGCACACTTAATGCTACTTGTTTTGTCCCTGATCAGCCTGGGTGAGGCCTCAAACAATAAAGTGGTTCCACTTTATAGCATTTTGCACAATCTCTCAGAGATCTGGCCTTCCTCCAGGCACTCACTACATTCAAAAGCAACACTGCATCCTCTCTGGCCACATCGCCAGGATGGACAAAAACACCCTTCCACTGCGCTCTCTAACTCTCCACCAACATGTGAAGGGATGGATGCACACTTTGACGCTAGCTGGCACCACCCATGGATTTACAGGATTGAGCCAGATCTGGGAACTTTATTCCACAATGCCTCGTAGGATGCTATCAACCATAGTCACTCTGGCTGGCACAAAGGTCCTCAATAGATTCTGCACACTTGATGAGGAGGTGATGGCCTCACCAGCACACCTCGGGACCTTCTGAAAGGTTGTCTTCGCTCAGAATTGAAGCCAGACAGCTACTTTCTGGTACTGATTTCTTATAAGTAGAAGGAACAGAGTTCCTCACTAGTTGAGGCCTGCAAGAGAATTCTACATAGAGGACACTCGCTAGAGTTTGGTTGTTCCTTTTTTGTTCGGTTTGCCTTGCTCCCACAGATGTAAGACCCCCTTAGGAAAGGAAGACCGAGGAAAAATATCAATGTATTTCATTAAACTATGCTGAGAAAATAATGCTACAACTGTGCCCCCAAGACAGTAAAGTCTCTTCCTGAAATACCTCAACAGCTATTAAGTACGTTTTGAGTCACCTACCCATCCACCGTAAAGTAGGTGCAAACTGAACTGCCACTGCCTGCAAAACTAGAAGGTAGAAATTTGGGAAGGAAACTGGATGGGTGAACTTTATGGTGAGTAACCTGTAATCTTTGTTTCAATGATACTCAGACTTCAAAGAAGGTCACAATTAGAGCTAGTTAAAAAAATAAGTTTTTCCACTGGAAAATGTCATTTAATAGAAACTGAAACTTTGCATGTAAACTTGTTGATTTCAACAGTGTTTTGATAAGGTCAAAACTAAATGTTTCAACTTTTTCCGAATGTTTTTGTTTCAAAACAATTACGTTTTAAATAGAAAATTTAAAAAGGTAAAATCTGAATGAATCACTTGGATTAACCCCCAAATTTTTCTTGTTAAGAAAATTTGTGGGAAATTGACTTTTTTCATTTCAGTTTGGAATGAAAATGAATTTTGAAATGCTGAAACTTCCCACGGAATGGAAAATGTTTTGACTAGCTGTAATCACAACCCTCAAGATAAGAAATAGGCTTTAAAGAGAAAACTCATTCAAATGCTGAAACTTCAGCTTGGCTTCAGCAGTGTTGCCAGCTCTCACAATTTTATAATTAATGCTTATCTTAAAGCCTCAATTTGCTGGAGTTGTGTGAATCTCAGCTTGCTTTTTTATCTCTTTAAATGAAAGATTTTAGCCTCTAGTGATTGTGCAGAAAAGCTTGAAAATGTGCCCAGAGTGTGGCTGAAGGGGTTAAGAACCAGAAGGCAAATAAAAAGAACCCAAAATGTATTCATTTTTAAAACTCAAGATTTTCAAGCTAATTTTGGGAGGATGGGCCTGTCTCGTGTTTTTCTTAGCATTTGGAGCTGGCAGTATCACTGACATCAAGCCACTGTGACTGGAGAATTCAGTTTTTTGAAGGTCTAGCCTACACATCCATTTTAGTAATACCATATAACGATGTTGGTAATGGGGTGGGTTTTTTTAGCCAGTATTGCTATATCACTAGGGGAAACTGTACCAGACGCAGGTTAGGGGTTTGTTACAGGAGTGGGTGAGTGAGATTCTGTGGCCTGTGTTGTGCAGGAGGTCAGACTAGACGATCATAATGGTCCCTTCTGATCTTAAAGTCTGTGATTCTGTGAAGGCACTACAGTTAAAGCAGCACAACTTGTGTATTTAGACAAGGCCCAAGATGCTTACATTGTATGGTACACCACACTGCTGTATTGACTTAGTCGGCAATACAAGTGTGCAGCATGTCCTCCATTCAACAATCCATCCCTATTCAGCAACGCGCTTCAGCAGCATATCTTTAACTTTAAGCTCATGTTTAAATACCATTGACTTCAGTGGGACTTAGGCCATGTCTACATCTAAAATTTTGCAGCGCTGGTTGTTACAGCTGTATTAGTACAGCTGTATAGGGCCAGCGCTGCAGAGTGGCCACACTTACAGCAACCAGCGCTGCAAGTGGTGTTAGATGTGGCCACACTGCAGCGCTGTTGGGCGGCTTCAAGGGGGGTTCCGGGACGAGAGAGCAAACCGGGAAAGGAAACCAGCTTCCCCGCGGTTTGCTCTCTCGGTCCTGGAGCCAGCCAGCAAACCGCAGGGAAGGAGACCTGCTTGCTCGGGGTTCCGGGACCGAGAGAGCAAACCGGGAATGCCGCGGTTTGCTCTCTCGGTCCCGGAGCCAGCCAGCAAACCGCAGGGAAGGAGACCTGCTTGCTCGGGGTTCCGGGACCGAGAGAGCAAACCGCGGCGAAGCTGGTTTCCTTTCCCGGTTTGCTCTCTCGGTCCCGGAACCCCGAGCAAGCAGGTCTCCTTCCCTGCGGTTTGCTGGCTGGCTCCGGGACCGAAAGAGCAAACCGGGAAAGGAAACCAGCTTCCCCGCGGTTTGCTCTCTCGGTCCCGGAGCCAGCCAGCAAACCGCAGGGAAGGAGACCTGCTTGCTCGGGGTTCCGGGACCGAGAGAGCAAACCGGGAACGCCGCGGTTTGCTCTCTCGGTCCCGGAGCCAGCCAGCAAACCGCAGGGAAGGAGACCTGCTTGCTCGGGGTTCCGGGACCGAGAGAGCAAACCGCGGCGAAGCTGGTTTCCTTTCCCGGTTTGCTCTCTCGGTCCCGGAACCCCGAGCAAGCAGGTCTCCTTCCCTGCGGTTTGCTGGCTGGCTCCGGGACCGAGAGAGCAAACCGCGGCGTTCCCGGTTTGCTCTCTCGGTCCCGGAACCCCGAGCAAGCAGGTCTCCTTCCCTGCGGTTTGCTGGGTGGCTCCGGGACCGAGAGAGCAAACCGGGAAAGGAAACCAGCTTGATTACCAGAGGCTTCCTCCTTCCACGGAGGTCAAGAAAAGCGCTGGTAACTGTCTACATTGGATTACCAGCGCTGGATCACCAGCGCTGGATCCTCTACACCCGAGACAAAACGGGAGTACGGCCAGCGCTGCAAACAGGGAGTTGCAGCGCTGGTGGTGCCCTGCAGATGTGTACACCTTCAAAGTTGCAGCGCTGTAACTCCCTCACCAGCGCTGCAACTTTCTGATGTAGACAAGCCCTTTATCACGTTTAAATGCTTTGCTCAAATGGTGTGTTGAACCAGAGCCCAAGGTAATCAGACCTATTGAGCACAGCTAATCTTTGGACGATTCACTCTACACACAAAAAGGTTTTAGAGAATGGTTTCTACTTTCAAAGCCAAGTGCCTCTTTCCCTCGCAGCTATTAGCCGATTTCTAAATTTACAGTTAAAGACATACCAATAACTCTGCTTCTTGACCATGTCTTTTGAAAACTAGGGTGGGATTGAACAATGACATCTTGGTCCATGATCAAAGCTCCTAGGCACTATGATAATACAAATAAATAAGAATACGTCTGGTGACAAACGTAGAACATTCCTGAGAAAAGCGAGGCTAGGACTAGATTGTCTCTGATTCTTTCCTTATTCATTCTACAGGGATTCAGCAGGACACATTCACACGGCCTGCGGAATGTTTGAGGTCATCATTTTACTTTAGTAACATGTCTACTCTCTGAAAATGTTAGCGGTACAATAATATTGCTGACTAAGCTCAGCTTTTTGAAGGAACTGAACTCTCCATTAAACTGCTCAGCTGGTATAGCCGGAGATGGTTTTTGCTAGAACCATAAATCCAAGAGCAAACCCCAAGGAAGGCATTACAGATGAAACGAGAGCTGTGAAACCTGAAGAGACAGGGTAGAGAGGAAACCAAAATATTACCTGTGTGCCATTCTGTTCTTGGAGCTCAAAATGAACAGGAAATAAAATCTCAGTACCACATGATATATACATAAATTAATGTCATACCAGCCTCCTAGTAATAGAAAACACGCATCAGAGATTAGCAGAATAGCCTAAAACGTAATCGACATTATCTTATTAATCAGCTAACATCATTTTTGTTCAACACTAACAAACATTTCACACCAGGGTATGAAAATAAAAAAGCATGTCTGTCCAGTGCAATGGCTTATTTTAAAAGCATTTTTATAAAGAGATGATCTCAAGAATAAATATATAAACCCGCACATCCATGGCAATTTTATTATTTTGCAAGAATCTTTAATTTTGTCAGCAGGGATGCAAGCGCTTTGGGCACACATACCACTAAAATAATTGAAGGCAGCTTTCGCCCATCAGAATGGGAACAAAAATTATAACAACAATGAAAGCTGGTGCCCCTCAGTGTAACCACAGATTTAATATAAAACATGTTTCGATGCTGCCTACGGCTAGAAGCAAATGAAAGACACTTGTGCGATTAGTTAACAAGCGGTCATTTAATCTCATCTGACAAACCCTTCTTTTTATTTCTAGTTATTTTGCTTACACAATGTTCGGTTGTCTTGTACATATGTGGATAACGTTCTGTATGGATAAGGCAAGTCGCCTTCCCAGAAAAAGCTTAGCCTGGCTCCATCTATAGTCACATACATTTCCCTTGATTTCTGCCAGAAGACCCAGCAAATGCAAATCAAAACATCATCAGGATGCACAATAGTCACCATAAAAAAAATTAGCATTTACCAAAATATCACCAAAGCTACCACATTTAGGCTCCCCAACTTGGCAAAATACATAAGCATGTACCTAAATCTGAGCACGTTCATAAATCCCTGGGATTTAAGATCATGCTATCTCAAATCAAAGCTTTTACCATGTGCTTAAATCCGTTCCTACTCAGGCAAACACTTCAAAATAGGACTTGATGAATAGGGATGCGCTTTAGCACACGCTTAGAAGCTCTGTTGCATCAGCACCTTATTTCATGTGACAAGTAGAGGGAAACTGTGATAATTCACTCTGTGGTAAACTTTGTTTTATTCAGAGCATGTAGATGGGGCTAATCCCAAATCTAGGTATGTGAAGTGCTAGTTCTCATAACTATAATCTTGGCAAAACCCTTACTCAAATGCTAACTAACCAGAGTCTAAAAATAGATCATTACCACCAATTTAAAAGAAAACCTAACCCCCTATTCTAGTCTCAGTTTGTGAGTGTTTTTACATGCCAGAGTTAAATAATTTGCATTATATACATTTAAAACTACATCTACTGAAAAGGGAATTTTGGGGTTGAATTATGCCTTTCCAGTGCAGTTCATAAGATAAAGCAGCAAAAATCTTTTTACCTCCCCCCTGCCACAACTAATCACTTAATAAAAAAATACTCAAAGGTACTTTTAAGGCCAGAGAATGTACATGGTCGTTTGGTTTCTAGCCACTGACTTTTAAATGGATTGCACTAAGCAGTGTAAAAGTTCTTAAAATCTACAAGAGTACTACGTTTCTGAGCCTCTCTTGCATCTCAACTATTAAATTTATGCTTCAGCACACATTACTGCAGATATGACCTCTTCTATCGTGAGCCAGTGATGTTACCATTATTAATGCAATCAGTCTTGTTCTCCAAATGTATATGAACAAATTGATTTATTTCACCATTTCAAGTAGGCTTAAGAAAGTCCCAATTAGCCTCTGGAAAAGTTTAGACTCAGGCATAAAGGTCAGAGGAAGTTTGTTTGTTTGTTTTTAAGTTGACCTAAGATGAAATGATTCATGGTTTTCCCCCCATATTACATTTGCATGAGAGTTCCATACCTCAGTCGCTGCTGGGTAAATACATGCTCAGCCTGGTGAACAAGAAAGCAAATCACACTGATTTCCAAAGCTATAACCTTACATTTGGTTGTTGGAACCAATTTAGTAAAGCACTTCAGCACAGGTTTAATTTTAAGATTTTTGTAATCCCATCCCTAATCAACAGAGATGCGCAATTAGGCAGATGCTTATGTTCCACACTCAAGCACATGCTTATGTGCTGCAATGAATCGGGGCCTTCAAGCCCAACAATTACACAATACTCAGTGGAATTATTTTTTCTGCGTTCCAGTAATATCCAGAAGCTCTAAGCATAGATCAGATGTCTTTCTACCTTTGAGAATCTTCTTCAGTATTAATGTTCCTGGTAGGATAAATTCTTTCCCTTCTGGGATCAAGCAGTATGGACTTTTGGAGACATAGCTTAAAAACTTTTAGTTTCATAAAGGAAAATTGTTTCCCGAAAAATCTGAAACAAGAAACGCTCTGGCCATATCTGCAGCAAGGAAGTCAGAGAATCATAGGTTTGAAGGTCAGAAGAGTCTCTATTGTGATCATCTAGTCGGTATATAAAAGACAGACCATCCTGTACATAAAAGGCCCTAGAATTTCATCCAATGATTCCTGCATCTAGTTCAGCAACTTGGTTAACTAGAAAAATACCTTTTAGAAAAATGCGGTGGGTGAGGTACTATCTTTCATTGAGGCAACTTCTGTTGGTGAGAGACACAAAGCTCTTGAGCCACTTAGAGCTCTTCTTCAAACATCCAATCTTGATTTAAAATCTCTAAGCGATGAAGTGATCTCTCATTATCCAATTCACCACCAGTAAAAAGATCATGGATAACATGGGACATCCTTGTCTCACACCCGTCCAGTTTGCTGTTAAGTCATATTTTCACAGAAGCTGTGAATGATGTTCACACATTTCTGAGGGATTCCACAGTGCCATTCTAGTCTAATCCAATCTCAAAACATGTCACCAAAATCTGGTATGCTGCATTTAGATATGAGCTGCTTCTCAATCACGACTGCTCTCACACATCTCTGCTGGGTACTGCACATTTTCAGTGTTCAGACAATTGTTTTCTTTCCCCTTTCAGGTCTTAAAATGAACATCTCTCTGCAGTCCAATTAATTCAGATGCCTCACTGAATATATATACACTGTACACTCATTGTTGGTATTGCCACAATGCAACTGCCCACACAAAGCAAAGCAATATGCTTTAACACCTCTACTTGAAAAGCTGTTAGTGTTTCTTTCTACCCCCGCCAAAATCCTACCCCTTAAACACTGTAATTTAGAGTATAACATCAGGACGGAGGTGTACCGTTTCAGCCAAGATGAGCTATGGGACAAAAATCAGAAAAAAGGAAAATGTAATTTTTTTTCAAATTATGAACACAAAATGTCTGTCTCATTTAAGCTATCATAGGAAACCCATGTAACTACATTACATACGTTTCAGAGGGGAAGCCGTGTTAGTCTGTATCAGCAAAAAGAACGAGGAATCCTTGTGGCACCTTAGAGATTAACAGATTTATTTGAGCATAAATTGGACTGGTAATACGAATACAGCTTTAATTTGCAGAAGCTACAGTTCACCACAAGAGGGCACTTTATAAAAGCCTAATGTTGCAAACATGTACCATAACAGCCGCTATTCATGAGGACAAAGGAGGGAAGTAGGGAGTGAAGACATATATACAGTGCAAGAATTTATGCTGACCTAGCTGACAAAACACAAAAACATATGCACTCAGGTCAGAGAGACAACACAGAAAACCCATTTGACAGGTTTATGGTTTCCTTATCTGAGCATTCTGTTTAATCAATATCAGGCTACATGCAAAATTTCATGCAGTATCATCAAAGCATTTAGTTCTCTTAGAGAACTGTGCTATCAGTTTCTAACAACTCTTGATGAAAAAAGACTGGTCAGCTACAGTTTAAAAATCTACATTTTTCTCTCTCCTTTACTGAGTGCATTGTAAGTGGTCAACTTGCACTCAGAACTAAGAAATCTAGCCTATTCCATCCAATAGAAGAATGGATTGTGATCTTTTAAAAGCATGCACAAGTTTAGTGGATGGCAAGCTATATATCAGACCTTTGATTGCTTGGCTTGTGACCAAATACAGAACTGGTTAAGAGTTAAAAAAGTCAAATCCAACTACATTTAATACAGAATTAAATCTAGTCTAAAATTCTGCAGGCTGGTTTAAAAATTGTGGACACAACATATTTTAAATTAAACTCTTTAGATTAACAGTTGTATCAGTCGTTCCCCTTTGGGTATACAGAGGTCTTCTAAGGGGTACATCAACTCATCTAGATACTCGTTGAATTTTACAACAGGCTACATAAAAACCACTAGGAAAGTCAGTACAGACTAAAATTTCATACAATGATTTGCTTATACTGCTGTATATACAAGACACTGAAATGGAAGTACAGTATTTATATTCCAAGTAAGCAATGTTTCAGTACTAGAGTGGCTGTGACACTTTTGTATTTTTATGTCTGACTTTGTAAGCAAGTTGTTTTTAAGTGAGGTGAAATTTGGATACCACAGTAATGGGACTATTAGAAATACATAATAAATAATAATAATACAGAGTATATGAGTCTATAAAGGAGAACATATCTATAAAGTTATCACCCCTTCCCATCAAGCCATCTAAGTAACATACCCAATAGTTTAAAATTACACAGTTCAAATAATTTGGTCTGTTGCATTTGCAGAGGTAAGTGTTACATAAAATTGCATGCAGTCAAGGTGAACTTTAGCAGGCTTCTCAAAACTCCCTGGCTCTCTCCCACTTCCTCACCATCATTCATCTTCTGTCAAGCACTCCCAGCATTTTCCTTTCCTTTCAGATTTAACTGACCACAACCTATTTCAGCGTAAAGTCAGCGGATGGCAGGCTGACGGCCAAATGGGCATGCACCTGTTTTGCTGCACGTATAACATTTAGCACTGGTAGCATTTTGGTTTTCCACGTTTTCAAAACTGGGCCAGTCTCAATCCTGAGTCAACAATGGCTGAAGCCACTGGTGGAAGTACATGTTCCCAGCCAGTAAATGCCCTAGGAGTGAGTGGCACTAGCTGACCAGGGTGCACAGCCCTGGTAGGAAGTAGTGGTCTGAGCCAAAGGCCACTGAAGCCAAAGTCCTGGGAGTTTTTCTACTGACTTCGGTGGACTTTGGATCAGAGCACAGATGCACAACCTCACTGCAGACTCGGCTTATTGGCTCCTGTTTAGCCCTGGATGTAAGGTAAAGCTGCCACTGCCCAGCAGAACCAGTGGGCAGGGAAGCAATGTAAACATGGCCTGTCCACCCTAGAGGGAGCATCCTCCAGACTCCAGCCCTTGCTGATGCATGTGTTTGGGCCATGAACTAATTTATATTAACACCATCCTTTTGAGGTGGTATCTATCCAGCACCTTGACCAAATCAGCTTCTGCAAATGGAACAGGAAGCTTATAGGACTATCTCTTGGCTTTAAACTGAAAAGCAGTATGGGCTAGTGGCAGCAGTAGTGTATGGACAATTAAATCCCTGCTCTGCCACTGGCCTGTCATGTGACCCTAGGCAAGTCATTTAATCTCTCTGAATCTTTCCTCTCACACACTCTTTGTCCACCCTGTCTATGTCAACGTAACCTCTTCCAGGCAGGCATGAGTGTTTGAGTCCCTAGCACAATGCAGCCCAATCTCAGGTAGGGCCTCTAGGCACTACTGTAATATATAATTATTCTACATTATCGTGACCCCTTTTAAATGCTTACAGTAATTTCCTGGGGGGTCTCCTCGAGGGTGTGTTCTGGATATTCACTTGCTGACGCTCAAAGTTACAGTTTGACCACAAGTATGAGCATGTAGAACACTTACGTGTGTGGACCAAATTCTGTCATTGACTATAATGCCACTATCGTTTGAAAGTCCCTGCCCCCAAGTTTGCCATCCAGGTCTACAGCTTGTGCCTAACTAGCAAAAATAATGCTTTCACCATATGGTACTCAACAGCTCACAATTATGATGTATTCTGTCTCGCAATCACTTATTTCATCTATGAAACGCCATTTAACGTGCATTATCTTTTTTTTTAAAGCTCTCTAACAGCATTTTGTTAACTTTGCAAGGAATTTCTTGGCAAGCAATTGCTGCCACTATTTGAGTTAGAAAAGGGATGCTAAATGTATTGGCCGTTTCAGAGCCAATAACAGTGTCAATTAATTTGGTGTATGTGTTGCATAAACAAACACTTTGTTTTTTAAACAGTTTGTGTATTGCTCTGTAGTAATACCGCGCTCTAACAGCTGTCATGTTCTAGCCCAGACACAGAGGGTATGTTAGGGTGGTAGTGGTGATTAGGGTGGTAGTGAATGGTAGTGGAGTAGGCAGTTATACTTAGTAGCTGACATAATTTCATTCCTTTCAGTGGGATCCTGGTAGTAAGCACTACATCAGGTAGTAAATTTTTACAAAGATCAGGCTCTATGCAAAGTGCTTTGGGAAGCTAGATGATTTTAAAACCTACGTACACCTCTACCCCGATACAACGCTGTACTCAGGAGCCAAAAAATCTTACTGTGTTATAGGTGAAACCGCGTTATAATCAAACTTGCTTTGATCTGCCAGAGCATGCAGCCCCACTCCCACAGAGCACTGCTTTTCCGCGTTATATCCGAGGTCGTGTTATATCGAGGTAGAGGTGTATATTAAAAATGTTTATAGAACTCCAAGCAAGTTTCCTGTTTGTAGCCTCATTCATTACAACACAAGGACTGACAGCTCCTCTGGCCATGTCTACATCTAAAATTTTGCAGCGCTGGTTGTTACAGCTGTATTAGTACAGCTGTATAGGGCCAGCGCTGCAGAGTGGCCACACTTACAGCAACCAGCGCTGCAAGTGGTGTTAGATGTGGCCACACTGCAGCGCTGTTGGGCGGCTTCAAGGGGGGTTCCGGGAACGCGAGAGCAAACCGGGAAAGGAGACCAGCTTCGCCGCGGTTTGCTCTCGCGTTCCCGGAGCCACCCAGCAAACCGCAGGGAAGGAGACCTGCTTGCTCGGGGCTCCGGGAACACGAGAGCAAACCGGGAAAGGAGACCAGCTTCGCTGCGGTTTGCTCTCGCGTTCCCGGAGCCACCCTGCAAACCGCAGGGAAGGAGACCTGCTTGCTCGGGGTTCCGGGAACGAGAGAGCAAACCGGGAAAGGAGACCAGCTTGATTACCAGAGGCTTCCTCCTTCCACGGAGGTCAAGAAAAGCGCTGGTAAGTGTCTACATTAGATTACCAGCGCTGGATCCTCTACACCCGAGACAAAACGGGAGTACGGCCAGCGCTGCAAACAGGGAGTTGCAGCGCTGGTGATGCCCTGCAGATGTGTACACCTTCAAAGTTGCAGCGCTGTAACTCCCTCACCAGCGCTGCAACTTTCTGATGTAGACAAGCCCTCTCTCTCAGGAGGGGAAAGAGAAGCATAGAAGGAGATAGCTTAGTCATTCAGGGAACAGGCATCCTTACATTTACAAAGCAAACGTTTGGGGTGAAGTACTTAGCTGAAATGATGCCAGATTTAGCAACAAAGCCTTATTCCCAGGAGCCAGGTTGATACTGGCTCCAGAGGGAGCCACTGCCTTATGTTTGTGGTCAACGGCAGCAGCTGTACTGCTAAAAAGCTGCAGATTAAAAGGCACAGGGGTATGATGGGGTTGGTTGGCTGGTTTTTAATTTCGCTTAGAACAACAACTTCCCTGGCAGCAAATAGCAACAAGTGTGTGTATTGTTCTGCTGGGATTTAAATGAAACAGCCTGTATTAGAAAGGGATACACAGACTCAACTCTTGCTGTAAGTTACTGGGGTTTCCTACTGTAAAAAAAACCCCCGCCCGAGGATGGTGCAGTGTGAACGTACTCTTGATGCAGTAAGCTAGAGAATGGTAAAGGAAACGTCTCCCGCAAAAGACAATTGAGTGGAAAAAATGGAGACTAGCAAACAGCTGGGGCTAAAAGACAAGAGCAACCACTACTTGATTCTATGTAATAGGCTGGATGATTTCATTTAGCCGAGTAAGGGAGTACGGTCCGCGTCATCCATCTGCTCGACCCACCCAAATCTTGGGCCCTCTGTGAACAGCTCCTGCTCTCTAGATGCTCACAGTGGCGGTGAGTGGTCAGGGAATGAGCAGACAGGAGAGTGATCAGAGACCTGGATCTGCCCACTTAGTTGCTGGACAGAATAGGTGGCCAGGCACAAGGAGGGAAGTAAGTTACTTCCCCTCCTGGTCTCCCTTTGCAGGAACTGCACCCCAAAGTTGTGAGCAAGTCATATGCATTTCCAGAAGCCCTAGTAGGGAGGTGAAGAGTATTCTTTGTCCCTTGGTCTGGGTGCATGTAAAAGGTATGGTGTGGCTCCTTTTAAACATAACATCTGAAGCAGAAAGCATCTCTCTTCATCCCTTCTCACTAGTCAAATGCAGAAGGCTGGGTTAGTTACAAGCAGATACAGGAAAAATATTTTTTCCTCTATTGCAGTGGCCCAAGAAGGGCTGCCAAATAGAATCAGAGTTGTGATTTTGTCTGAATAGCAGCAGACAGCCTCTGCAAGTAGAATCCAAATCCCAAAGCCAGGCCTTCCAGGAGGGCAAAGCCTATAGCTTTCAGTGTAGCAAGAGAGCACATTTTGTAGATAATAAAGCAAATGCACGTGCAGGGCTGGCTCCAGCTTTTCTACCGCTCCAAACGGCAAAAACATAGGAGCGGCGACACTTCGACCGCAGCTCAACGATGCCACTTCTTCTGCGGCAGTTCGGTGGCGAGTCCTCCCTCTCTTCCTCTTCGGTGGCAATCTGGCGGCAGCTCAAAGAGGAGAAGAGGGACCCGCCGCAGAATTTCCGCCAAAGACTTGGACATGCCGCTCCAATACCAGACGGAGCACCGCCCCAAACACCTGCTTGCTACGCTGGTGCCCGGAGCCGGCCCTGTGCACATGATTAAGTTGCAGTTGATTCTGATGAGACGCTCACAGAGACTGGTTACAGGCAAATTCTGAATGTGAAATTCCTAACAAGTGTATCAGATTTTAAAAACAAGATTGTTCCAATAGGCCTCCAGGTCTGAATATATGTAAATTGTTACCTGACAAGGTGGCAGCAAGGGGGTCTCAAGAATATGTTGCATTGTTCCTGGGTTTTGTAGGACCAATAAAACGTTTTTGCATTGCAAATGCTGTTCTCTACATGAGCCCTTGAAGACTGTTGCACAGTGGATATTCTGCCATGAACTAGGCTTGCAGCCATCCTTTGCACCCATGTACGTGAGGACAGACTGAGTCTTTTCTTTTTAGAGCTTTTTTAAAAATATGTATTTCACTGCAAGTGTCCTCTGTACTGGTTAATTTGTGCGAGGGCTGAGTCCTGGCACCTCTAGACTTGGCCGTTCAGAGCTCCAGCACCTCTGGGTCTGGCACATCAGTTATGAAAGTAAAAAAAAGATTATTGGGTCCCAGCACCTAATGGCTTGAACCCTGGCACCCATTTCATTACAAATTAAGCACTGGTCCTCTGGATAAATTCAAGACTTTGGTTTCTATCCGAGGTTTATTAACACACACACAAAAAGGGGGAGGAGAGAGAACACATGCAAACTTGATAACCATGAAGCCAGCAGTCTCTACCCATGAAAACCCCCATGAGGTAACAATCAGCGGGAAACTCTGGAAATTAACCCTTACTGTCTTCCTCTTCCCCCTCGGGTGGGCAGCTGTGGTCTGGGAAGGAAAACAAGGCTGCACTTTCATGAAGCCAGCCCTATTTAGTTCTCCCTTTGCTCCATCAACCTCATTGGCTTTCCCCCAAAACACATGCCCACAACCTATTCCCTTCTCTTAGGAGGAAGGAAACAGCATTATCTCTTCAGCAGTGAAAGCTTGTCTCTCACCAAGAGACATTGGTCCAGTAACAGATTTAAAATTTTTATTAAAGCTAATGTTAAAAAATTATATAGTACACAGGTTAAGAAGAGAGTGTCTGTACATCTGGGTATAGTGCTTAGATTATCCACAAATACAAAGTTTCTTTTAAAAGTTATAAGATACATATAGTGCATAATCAGCAATAACCCAAATTTAGGTGAATAAATTTAACAATCTGAATACTCGGGTACATCACTCATGAAAACTTGTACAGAATTGGTTGTGGATAGCAAAATATATCAGTGAGTGGAGATTGTCCATCAGCAATTGAGAATTAGGTTGATTGTCCATTTAAACAATCCAATCCATCAGGGAAGTATTTCAGTTACTTTCCTTACTGCTCTTCTCATCTGCACTCCAAGCTCATCCCTCCCGGTATTGCCAATGTCCAGTGATGTGTTCTATGTAGATGTCCTTCAACCAACTGGTGGCATCCGACACCATGAGTTGCCACATCAGCCGAGCGTAACGTTGACTGATTCAGTATTCCCTCAATGCTCACTCATTACTGGGATCCCAAGCTCCCAGGGCTCCGATGATCAGCATGTGAGCCTGGACCTCGCAGCCCCAAGCTCTCAAGGTGTCGGTCAGAGGGGCATATTTCTACAGCTTTCGAGACTGGGCATCGCGGAAGGCCAGGGTCCAGTTTTCAAAAGGAAACTGAGACATCCAACATGATGATCTACTTCCGGTCCTTGTTGATGACAACTATGTCCAGTTGCAGGTCGCTGTCAGTTCCAGGGATGGCAGAGTTCATAGCAACCTTCCCTATCGGTGGCGGGATGGCTCTGACTAGGCAATTCTGGATGGCGTCGTGTTGCAGCTGCCAGGCTCTGGAATGGGGCGTGCAGCTACACAGGATGTGGGGTAGCGTCTCGTTGGCATAACTGCACTTCCTGCATCGCTTGTCCCAGTTCCCATGGTGGACGACTCCGTTCAGCAGTTGAGACAGGCCCTGTGGATGAATCTCCAGGAAATCGGATGAAGCTGTCCCCAATGAGGAAGTGGTTGCTGGTATCCCTTTTGCACTTCACCTGGAATGCCTTTCCCTGGTCCAACTTCCGTTTCCCACCCAACTTGTCTCTCCATAAGCTGTCTGTTATGTAAAGTGACTGCTCCCTGCGCTCCATCCACAACTTTGTGCTTGGCGTGAGTTGCTCGCAGCCAGATACCTTTTCACAGGTAGAGATACACATACAGGCCTCCAAGTCTTTGCAGGGGCTACTATTCCCTCACGCACACATGTGTCTGTGCCCAGTCCCCCATCCTCAGGTCTCTTCTGCCAGCATAAAGTTCATAGAAGAGTACAATCTCAATTCACAGTTCCCTTTAAAAAAACAAACACACACACACACACACACACACACACACACCACACCTGTCAACAGCACCATTATACTTGATTTCAAAACAGTGCTGTGATAAAAATGTCAGCTGGTTGGTGATGGCTGGGAGGGCACCAAGACTAATTACATAATGATAAATATTTTCAGAAGAATTTTCTTAGAAAGCCAACCAATACAAAACTAGCTGAATGTATTTAACATGTGATATCAGAGAAAACCAAAAAAGTGTGTGCGCGTGTGTGTGTTTCAATGAATACCTATTTTTTGCACAAACCATCTAGCTACAGACAGCAAAAAAAAACGTAAATGAAGGACTGACTACAGAAATTCAAATCCTTATGACTAGGCTAGAGGGTCGTTTGGAAAAAAAACTTTTATTAATGCCTTTTACATGCTTGTTATGTCAAGATTACTGGCAGAAGAAAGGCTGCTTGCAAAGATAAATTTTCCCTCAAAGTACAACAAAATGTGTTTCTAGAAACAAAACACAGATTAAGAGCAAGTTTTCCTTCTGCCACCCAAGTGCTGCAGAACTTGCACTCCATAAAAGATAAAATATGCAAAATTAAGGGCAATCGAATGGTCCAGAGACTAAAAATATAAAAAGCTTTACTTGACATTTTAACCTTGGCTGCTTTCTTATTTATGGTGTTTAATGTCATTTGAAGAAAAAAAATAAAAAGAATACAACTTAGCTGTGTGTGTCCTGGTTGAAGAGTATATGCCCAGCATGATTTCTGCCAAATGCACAGCATTTTTACGAAAACAGTGTCTGATTAAGCTTCTCCTCCTGCCTCTAATAGATCTGTGTATATTTCTCCCTTGACCAAGAGCCAGATTAGTTATCCATTCCAAGGGTTAATGCTCTTGAAAGCCTTATTATGACAGCAGCCTGCTTTGAGCTATTAGGCATGAACTTAAAGGTATGACAAAACTACAGTATATTATGCCAATAACACATACAATAGTGAGATAAGATGGTATCTCATCATCTGTGTTAACTTGATGGTAGCACAGAAAACTGCGTAAGAACTATGAATCACCTGTCCTCCAGTGTAATGGAGGTATGACATCCAAGCTTAGCTGCCCATGAACCAAAACAGGGAAGAGGAATCCTCCACTGCAGGGATCCAGTTTCAGATCCCACTACTGATGCTGTAAGATGACAGGCTGCTACAGGGAACATATCTCCCATCTGAAGTTTACCATCTATACTCCTGAGACAGGCAAATGCGGTCTGAAAGATTCTAAGCCTGAGCCTCAGGCTGCCAGTGAATTTCCACAATGTTATTTTATTGGCTGACTGACAGCATTTGGGGGGGAGCGGGTGAATGTGATGGGGGGGGCGGGGAAGAGAGAGATAGAGATTCCTCACTGTACTGTTTGAGTCAACCCTTCATTTAAAAAACAGCCGTTTTATTAGAGCAGACTTCCGATTGTCAGTTCACACTTTGGGGATTATATTTAACTTTTCACTCATTCTCCTCTTTCATACATTTAAATAATTAATACTAGGTGACAGGCAGACAGATAAAAACTTGCCTGTGTCTAAATGCACTAGGAGTCACATTAACCCTAGGGGTAAAATGTTTTAATGTGCAATGAAAGACAAATCAGCTATTTAGGCTAGGCACAATCATTCCTCCTTAAATGAGGGGGCTTGTTCTAAAGGAGCAGTTCTCAGCCACGTATATTAAACTGATTATGGGCTTTGCTGCTGAACTCAATATGCACAACCCATCACCGGGCCAGAACTGCATGCCTGCAGGGAGCTCTGTAGGGCCTTGTGCCCAAAACAGGTTTGCACTCCTGCTAGACTCAATGCAGCTGTGTAGGAGCAAGATGGATTGCATTCTGCCTCATGCATTATCAGCCAGACTGTCAGCTGAATTCTAATGGAGGAATCCTTGCTGTTGGGCATTAATTTAAGGAGCAAAAAAAAGACAACGCTTAATCAGACTCTTGTTAGGGGTCCAATCCTTCATTCCTTGCTTAGTCACAATCCTCAGGGACCTTAACGGGAGTTTTGAATATGCTGGGAAAGCAGGCTTGGGATCTAAATTTGCAGCATTAAGAGCCTAGATAGTTGTCGTCTGAGTTTTAAGCACAGTAAGTCTGATGAACAAATATGGATTCAGTCAAGGTCTTTTCTACAGAATCACTTTTCTAACTGTAACTGGATTTTCAAGGGTGAGAGCCAACGATCCGTACTAATAACTTTGTCCTTCCACAGAGTCGAAGATCTCAAACCATTTTATTTTATTTTACAAACATTAATGGATTAAACCTCACAACATCCTTGTGACATAGCACAGGGTTGTTATCTTCACTTTACGCATAAAAGAAACTGAGGCACAGAGAAGTGAAAGGACTTGTTCAGGGTCGTGCCGGGAGTCTTGGCCAGCCAGTATCAGAAACCAGATCTCTGGACTCTCAGACACGCATTACTCACAATCGATGCTGCACAGAATCACTAGTGGTGGTAATAATTTTCTTTGTTTATCTGTTCCTCTGCAGCGTGTCTCTGAGGAATAAGCTAAGCCTGGAAAAATCTAGTGAACGGCGACAGCCCTGCAACACAACTCCAATGGTAACAGCCTCTAAGTTTTCAGAACCAAGAGCTGAAAGAGATAAACACTGGATAGCTAGCACTAATGAAGCTACGAAAAAAGCCTGTAGTGGAGTAACGGGATGTTATTTTATAAGGATTTGGGATAAAGACTGTTACGGAAAAGCTTTCCAAATTACAATAATATATGTAAAGACAACTGCTACCTTGCTAGTCTGCTTGTTTAAAGCTTTATCGGTAATTAGTTGACACAGGGAGGCAGAAAGAGACTTAAGAAAAGAAACTAAAGCGTTCTTTGTTTTAAATATTAACATTTATCTGCTAATTTGGATAGAGGACCGCTCTTGCATCATGTACCAGAGAACTGAAGAACAGAAACTTTCCGCTTTGTTTATGCTGCACATTAGGCTGTTTGCAAACTGCAATTCGAGGCATATACAGGAGGCATAAATATGAGGAACACTTCCTCGGGCCTTTGATTAAAATGCTGATAAGCCTTCGGGTCTAGTAGTGTGAAACTAGGTTATGGGGCCCTAAATTGAGGCATTCAAGTGAGAACGTTTTGCCCTACAAGCATATGAGCTGTGGCTTTGCAGGTCACGCACAGGTCAGGCAAGTTTAATCTGCTGTAATGCAGTCCTGATTGTGCTCTGACAACGCAATTCAACGTTGACTTCCAGGATCATTGGCACAGAGGCTGCTAAAATCCCTCACACGCTGTATACTCCATCTTCAGGCTCACCACGGCCAGAACATTCAATCACACCATTTGGGCAATGATTCTGCAGTAAGGTCTACAGAAAAAAGGAGCCAAATTAGATTTTTTGCAGATGGGAGGGAGAGAGGGGAAGGTTGCAGGGGTAGTTTGAAAGAGGATCATGGGGCAGTTTGATTTCTCTCATTTGTAACATACTTCAGAATGCATGCCATGTGTTTTTGAAGGCTGAACAGACTCTACACACTTAGAACATGGTTATTTGCACTTGAAGGCAGATTCATCACCATTTCAGTTCCTGATTTATAAAGCAGGAGAAATTCACTAGATGAAGAAAACAATAAAACTTCCTTAGGACAAACTAAGGGCTAAGCTAACTCCCATTCTGACTGGATACTATAATCTCTTTATTCCAGCTTTCCCTTTATAAAAGGCTGCAGACACAGTTCAGCACATTCTCTGCCCGTTCAGTAAAACCCTCTCCAAAGGGCAGACAAGCCAACTATTCTCAAAACAACAACTGGACACGTTTTCTTATTAACTGCCTCTTCCAATTTGCGGATACGGTATCGGTGAGATGGAAGGCAATGTCACCAATTCCATTATGGAGAGCTAGCAGACCAGCTCATCCTTTGGGAGAGAAGTGCCCAGTTTATGTTGGAGGGAGGAATCTTAATTCTAAGGGCTTGTCTACACTACAGAGTTGCAGCGCTGGTGAGGGGGTTACAGCGCTGCAACTTAGGATGTGTACACACCTGCACGGCACTACCAGCGCTGCAACTCCCTGTTTGCAGCGCTGGCCGTACACCCGGTCGAGCCTCGGGTGTAGAGGATCCAGCGCTGGATCACCAGCGCTGGTCATCAGGTGTAGACGCTCACCAGCGTTTTTGTTGACCTCCGTGGCATAAGCAGGTATCCCAGCATACCTGAAGAAGCCTCTCTGGTAATCAAGCAAACTCCACTGCCCTGTGCTCACCTGACCCCTCCTTTAAATGCCCCGGGAAATATAAAAATCCCCTTCCTGTTTGCTCAGCCAGGTGTGGAGTGCAATTAATCTATCAATCACTCAGCGACCATGCCTCCACGCACCAAACGAGCCCCAGCATGGACCAATGCAGAGCTGCAGGACCTCATTAGTGTTTGGGGTGAGGAGGCTGTGCAAACACAGCTGCGCTCCAGAAGGAGAAATTATGATACATATGGGCAGATATCGCAGTCCTTGATGAGAAGGGGCCATGAACGGGACGCCTTGCAGTGCAGGGTAAAAATTAAAGAGCTGAGGAGTGCGTACTGCAAAGCCCGTGAGGGAAATCGCCGCGCAGGAGCTGCCCACACGACCTGCCGTTTTTACAAGGAGCTGGATGCCATACTTGGGTGTGACCCCACCGCGAATCCTAGGAGCACGATGGAGAGTTCAGAGCAGGGAGAAGTGGGGGATGTTGTAGAGGACGGAGACAGTGAGGCTACTGGCGTGGAGGGAGACACCCCGGAGTCCCAGGACACATGCAGCCAGGATCTCTTCTCAAGCCCGGAGGAGGCTAGCCAGTCGCAGCAGCTGGAAGCTGATGTTGAGGAGGAAGCCGAGGATCATGCTCAGGGTAAGTAGATTTCTGTGTTTTGGGAGAGGAGGATTTTGGTTATGGCTGCCTGCATGCATGCCTAAACGTGGAATAGCCCATTGATTTGATCTATCATGTCTCTGTAATCTGCCTCGGTAATCTCTTGAAATGTTTCTGCAAGAGCGTTTGCAATTTGCTTTCTCAAATTGATCGGGAGAGCCACCGTGGTCCCTGTCCCGGTCAGGCTAACTCGTCCGATTCACTGTGCAGCAAGGGGTGGGGGGACCATGGCTGCACACAGGCAAGCTGCATAGGGGCCAGGGCGGTATCCACATTCCTGTAGAAGACCCTCCCTCTCTTCCCAGGTAACACGCAGCAGTGATATGTCTGGCAGTAGGAAACCCTGTTGAGAGTTTAGGGGTAATTGAGTGCAGGGCACCAGATTCGCGGTTCCCCAGCCCATGGCGCTCTGTTTTCCCCCCCACTCCCCTCCCAGCACGTAGGCAGCCCCGCGGTGTGCTCCCGTGTTTCCCACCCCCCTCCCAGCACGTAGGCAGCCACGCGGTGTGCTCCGGTGTTCCCCGGTCCCCCCTCCAAGCAGGTATCCTTCCCTGCGTTGTGCTCTGGTGTTCCCCGACCCCCATCCAAGCAGGCACCCAGCCCCGCGGTGTGCTCCGATGTTCCCTGACCCCCCCTCCAAGCAGGCACCCAGCCCCGCGGTGTGCTCCGGGGTTCCCCGACCCCCATCCAAGCAGGCAGCCAGCCCCGCGGTGTGCTCCGGTGTTTCCCGACCCCCCCCCCCTCCAAGCAGGCACCCAGTCCTGCGGTGTGCTCCGGTGTTCCCCAACCCCCCTCCTCCAAGCAGGCATCCAGCCCCGCAGTGTGCTCCGGTGTTCCCCGACCCCCCCCCTCCAAGCAGGCATCCAGCCCCGCGGTGTGCTCCGGTGTTCCCCGACCCCCATCCAAGCAGGCATCCAGCACTGCGTTTCCACCCCACCCCCCCACCGTCAGGACGGCGTGAACGCGGACCAAAGAAACACTCCCCCACCCCAAGCAGCTAGCTCACCACCTTCCTGTTCACTACTGTCCCTTCTTCAGGACACCAGCTACTCCCTGTACCCATTGCTGATAAAGCCCAGTGACCGAGCGGTCAATTCCCACTCCCAAGGGGAAATCGGGGCAAAACCACTCACCCCATTTCTCGCCATGACTTAGCTTGCCTGCCCTCTCTGTGTTATGTGAGGTATGTGAGAAGGATGCTACCAAAAGTCTCAAAAGTCCTTCAAACTGTGATAATAAACAATGATGCCTCTGTGTATTACATGGTTCTATCTCTGTTTTCTAGGGACCTTGACTACTGCAGCCGTATCACCGGCCTCACGTAGGTTGCAGAACTTGAGACGGAATCCTAGGAAATCGAAAGGGGAATTGATCAAGTCTGTTATAAGCCACTACAACAGAGAAAGTAGGAATACAGAGGAATGGAGAGAGAAGACGTATGAATGGAGAAGCAGTGTACATGAATGGAGAAAGAGTGTACATGAATGGAGGCAAACAGAAAGCAGGAGAAAGGAATTGTCTGCCAAAAAAACCACAAAGCAGATGATAAGCCTCCTGTCTCGCCAAACTGAGTCTTTCGAGTCTCTTGTAGCCATGCAGACAAATATGTACCATGGTACCCACAGCCCTCCCAAAGCCCTCTTCCTTGTTCCCCAGTCTTTCCACAAAACAGCTTTCTCCAGCAGCCAGTTCCATATTATCCCCAGCTGCCCCCAACACCTATAAGATCACCTACCAGCCCTGATAACTATAATTCTTACCCTGTTCACTCCACCCCCACTGTTCTGCAGCATAGTAATGCTGAAGTGCAGCAGACAGGGAATATTGATCAAAATAGGACATATTAAAACCTGTAAATGTACAGTCCACCACCCCTACCCCCTTGCCTGTTATGTACTGTTTGTTGAATAAAGTTTTTTCTTTCTATTTCTTTCACTACGTTTTATTGTTGCTGGAAGTGGGAAATATTACACAGCAAGGTAAAGCAAAGCACATCAAATGCATCAAACATTACTGTTGGCTCTCAGCATCAAATTGCTCCCTTAAAGCATCCCTAATCCTTGAAGCCCTTTCCTGGGCCTCCTTATTAGCCCTGCTCTCTGGTTGAGCAAACTCATCCCCCAGGCGTCGAACCTCAGAGGTCCATTCCTCACTGAATCTTTCACCCTTCCCTTCACAAATATTATGGAGGGTGCAGCACACGGATATAACTGCGGTGATGCTGCTTTCCATCAAATCTAGCTTCCCATAAAGACAGCGCCAGCAAGCTTTCAAACAGCCAAAAGCCCACTCCACAGTCATTCTGCACTGGCTCAGCCTGTAGTTGAACCGGTCCTTGCTCCTGTCAAGCTTCCCTGTATATGGTTTCATGAGCCATGGCATTAAGGGGTAAGCGGGGTCTCCAAGGATCACAGTGGGCATTTCCACGTCCCCTACTGTGATCTTGCGGTCTGGGAAAAAAGTCCCGGCCCTCAGCCTCCTGAACAGGGCACTGTTCCGAAATATGCGTGCATCATGCACCTTTCCAGGCCATCCTGAGTAAATGTCAGTGAAACACCAACGGTGATCCACAAGCGCTTGCAGAACCACAGAGAAATACCCCTTGCAATTAACATACTCTGATGCCAGGTGGGGTGGTGACAAAATAGGAATATGAGTCCCATCTATTGCCCCTCCACAGCTAGGGAACCCCATTTCTGCAAAGCCATCCACAATGTCCTGCACGTTCCCAAGAGTCACGGTTCTTCTTAGCAGGGTGAGATTAATGGCCCTGCAAACTTGCATCAGCACCATTCCAACGGTAGACTTTCCCACTCCAAACTGGTTCACCACCAATCTGAAGCAGTCTGGAGTTGCCAGCTTCCAGATTGCAATAGCCACCCGCTTCTCCACAGGCAGGGCAGCTCTAAATCTCATGTCCCTGCGCCGCAGGGTGGGGGCGAGCTCAGCACACAGTACCATGAAAGTGGCATTTCTCATCCAAAAGTTCTGCAGCCACTGCTCGTCATCCCAGGATTGCAGGACGATGTGATCCCACCACTGAGTGCTGGTTTCCCGAGCCCAAACGCGCCGGTCCAGGGAGCTGAGCACGTCTGTTACTGCCACAAGCAATGTACTGTCTTCACAGTGAGGCGATTCAATATCATCGTCTGACTCCTCACTCTCACTGTCACTCTCATTTTGCAGCTGAAGGAATAGCTCCACTGCCAAGCACGATGTGCTGGCAACATTCATCAATAAGGTCGTCAGCTGCTCAGGATCCATTTATAAAAAAAAATCGCAGCAAAAGCGCTGTACAGTCACAATGCAGCCACACTGCTCCGAATGTGTAGCAAAGCACCACGGGGCGTTGGAACAGGAACAGGAAGCGGAAAGACAATCACACTTCCTTCCCCTTCCCACAAGCCACAGCACCGATATGGGACGAGGTGCTCTGTGGGATAGCCGCCCACAATGCACCACTCCCAACAGCGCTGCAGAGTGGCCACATTTAACACCACTTGCAGCGTGTGGCCACTCTGCAGCGCTGGCCCTATACAGCTGTACTAACACAGCTGTAACAACCAGCGCTGCAAAATTGCAGATGTAGACATACCCTTAGTAACAGTATCACACACACACACGGGTTCTAGTCCCACCTCTGCCATGCTATACGACCTGGGATTTTTGTTTGCTACAGCTACGGGTTAAAAGTCACGTTTGTAGAACATGCAGAGTTTGTATGTTTGCAGCCTTCATGGAGGGTAACACCAGCCTCTTCTCTCGCAGGATAATAAAAATAAAACAAACTTCTAGGAGGAAAGCTGCAGTAACTGACAAGTGCAAGCTCAAGCATTTTAGGGCATTTTGCAGAGGTCATCATTTTGCCCAGGCTGAGAAACGACTGGTAAAAAGATGGGGGGAGAGACCCTTTCCATAATAGTCTTCCACTAAACCCCAGAGAGCACCCAAAATGAAAGGTCTATATTTTATTTAGGAATAAACAGATATATAGTGACGTGATATGGGAGCCAGCAGACCACAAAAAAAAAAATAAGCAGTATAATAAACGTGGCTTATATTTTAGTCTGTCTGACCCAGACTCATACAGCTGAGAGGGAAAGCCTCAACGATACCATATGCCTAATGACTTAATTCTTCACTTACAGTCAAGTGTCACGGACAAATTTTTTTAAAAAATAAATACTATCACACTCTTTTTTTTAAAAGCCCAAGAACCACACCACAACACTAAATTCGCAATCTATGCATCTTTCCGCAGCCCCCACAACATCCTTCCGGATTGTTTAAGGGAACGTAGGAAAATAAAAATTCAGCTCATGGCTCCAGCTGAAGAAAGGATCTTAAACATGAACATGTTGGAAGTTACCAGTGAAGAATGCCAGACTTTTAAGTTATATTCCTTCTTCTGTTCCACATCGTGTGAGCAAGCCTCTTTTAAATGTGACGTGATCAGCAGCACCATGATTGCTGACATGGCTGCAGGCCCAGCTAAGGGCAATTATATACTTTCTGGATGATGAGTACCTGAATGACAGCCACTGAGCTAACAAGGTAACTGGAGAGAACACAAGAGCAGGAAACAGGAAGCCAGGGGCAGCTCAGAAGGAGAGCTTGGGCTACAGGGAAGACCATCCTTCCTGTAAGCTTGTGTTGCACAGTACTGCTATGTAAGACGGGAATAAAGGCACACCTTGGTCAAAGACAAACAACACCGTGTGTGTTCATGACTGTAAAACCATCTGAACCAGACAGGCAGTGAGGTTCACTGGGTAGCAATGGAGATACCCTGTGACCCTAAGCCTCTTCCTGCTAAGAGAGGATGTGTTAGTAGCTCCAGCACCCCCAGCCTCCATTAAGGACCATTAATCAAAAACACATTTGTGGAAGACAGTGGATGGCTAGTTATAGGAGAGAAAAATATACTTTATTTTATTCTACTGCAAGGTTCTAGGGATTATCAACATGCAATGATAAAGGTATTCAGACGCATTCAAAATACCTTTATGAAGTCCAACAGCGGGGAAAACATGGATTTGAAGGAGTTTGCTACAAATGCTCCAGAAACCTGCAATAATGCCCTCTGAATATGCAATGGAACAGAATGGGACTGAATGGAGCTATGCTAGTTTGAACTGTTGTGTGATTAGAATTAGGCCCTGGATATTGAAAAAACAGCATATCCGATGCCTTTGCATTATTGATTGGAGATGCTGCTAAGGTACATACAGAAACTTGAAAAGTAGAGACGTCTAGGGCAGCTGATCTTTGGATCTACCTCCCTTCATGTATCTGGCCACTTGTAAGGGAAAGCCAATTTTCTGAACTCATTAAGGTGTCTACTTACTTTAAAATACTTCCTAACAGTGCATCATCACCGCTCTAAGATTGCACTACTTATTTGTTCCAATAACGTCTCCTCCACCTTGCTCAAAAAAACTGCATAATAAAACCAACCTGAATGAAGCTCACTTACTAAAAGCGGCAAGTAACGCAACAAGAACATAAGCATATTTCTTCCTTGTGGTAAACTAGATATTTGCCTAGTTTTGCAATAGGCGACCTAAAAAGCACTAGCGAAGTCAGTACAAACTAAAATTTCATACAATGACTTGTTTATATTATATACTGAAATGGAAGTACAATGTTTCTATTCCAATTGATTTATTTTATAATTATATAGTAAAAATGAGAAAGGAAGCAGTGTTTCAGTAATAGCATCCTTGTGGTAATGTCTGTGTAACGGTGGCAGCAGGTGGAATGCAGATGCTGTCGATACAGAGGCTTTTTCTTTCAAATCAGTGAAAGGAAATGCAAGCCAGGACCTCCTCATATTTTCAGATTTCATTTTATTTTTAAAAAGCAAGGAACTCTTAATCCCGCTGATTGATGTGTACCATAAGGGCCATCCAGTGAAGATTTTTCAAAGATACAAAAGGCCAGCTCGGTGCTCAATTTCCAGTGACTTTTGAAGTCATCTTTGAAAAACTTCCCACTATCAACTATTTAATGGCACCTCTGGCCAACAATACCTAGAACTTGTCGGTCATTCTTTGTCTGGTAATACCCAAATTCCCCACGTGACACTGGGGCACCACAATGCTAGGCATCTCACACACACACACACACACACACACACACACACACACACACACACCCTCTGCAACAAGATACTTACAAAGCAGTCAAGCCAGACAAAGGTGGGAGGAAGGAAATATTTTCCCCATTTTATAGATAAGGCAGACAGAGATGAAGTGACTGGCCCAAGGTTCTGCAGGAAGTCTGTAACAAAGCCATAGATTCACACCAGAGCTTCTAATGCTTTAAAGCCAACACCAAGACCCACTACTCTCTCCCCCGATATTTTCTGAACCAACAGTGTAAGTGTGCCCCTTTTTGCCCGTGATGCCCGCAGACAGTCTGCTAGGAGTAGATAGTAACAGCAATCCATCCTCTGCATCAGCACACAACTAGTTCAAGCAATCTCCGAGTTCCCCTAGTGCCCTTTAAAGAGAAAAAAGCCAAACATACAGCATTTACAGATCTGCAAGAAGTGGCAGTGGTGATGATACGCATGTTTTGCTGCTCATCGTTTGATTTGACTTTATAAGACAAACAAAAGTGAAAGGGCCATTGGATTGGACAATAGATTGCTAACTGCCCTGAAAACTTAATGGATTGGCTGTGACAGTGAAGCTTTTGGCTGGTTTTAGCATTCAGAAAGATGAATATAAATTTGATGAAATACAGATAATATAACTTCATATTCTTTCTGATCAAATTAATTTTAAGTCTCAGATGTGAAAAGTTTCTGGAAGCTGACTGACTGCAAAATGCACAACCTTCCAACTCCAGGGGAAATCTGGAGTCCAATTTGTCACAGGTCAGCAACAAATATCAGTGACAATTCCTTTCACTTCATTGGCCTGGGCATTTCTTCAACCATATCACTGATATACAAATCAAACCAGGTCTAATACTCATTTCCGTAGTCCTTCACTAGCTATCACCTTTGTTTTGAACAGTGTCTATCCAGTTCTCGTATTTATTTTGGACCCTATCCCATAATTAGTTATAGGATGTGCTTTTTCAGTACTGGACATTCTTGTACGCATGCATTCATAGACTTTAAGGTCAGAAAGGACCATTCTGATCATCTAGTCTGACCTCCTGCATAATGCAGGCCACAGAACCTTACCCACCCATCCATTTCTATAACAAACCCCTAACCTATGTCTGAGTTATTGTATGCTTTCAACTCCAACCATCCCACCTCCCCTCCCAACACCCATGTGTTACTCATGTGACATGGTAGAGGGAAGAGTGCATTTTTCTATACAACCATTGTAAGTACGTGCTACACTTTGTAGGATAAGACACACAAAAGTAACCTAAAAAAACTTCTAGAGTTTCTTGATCTGGACATTTACTTCTGTTTTCCCATTGATCCACTGCCTCTGTAATGTGTGTGTATAGTTGACCTTGACTTGCAAATGACCTTGAGAATCCAGTTCACCAAGCTGGTGCTGCATGGTGCTCATTAGATGTTAAAATGAGCACTCAGAAGGAACCTGTCATTCTGCTGTTGAACACTTCTAACCAAAAAACAGATGGAGAGCAAGAGAGGATGGTTTTGGAGGAAGCCATGTGTTCTGCCCCTTGAAAAGTTTCTTTGACAAAAACAGGGGAAGTCAACTAGAAGATGAAAATAATAATGGGCAAACAAGAATTACTCCCCACTGCCTCCTGGGCAACAGAGGAGAAAACTGGATCAAGAGGCCACACAAGCTTGGTCCCATGATTACAAACAAAATGAAGAGGGTAAAGAATAATGTTTAAGAAGAACAAGAAGTCACAGCCTGCCCAAGGATGACAGGTACTTTGCTAAATACCTATATTGTTCCAACATAGAGACAGCAGAAGAAACCACAACATTCAGCTAGATCCTTAAACTCCTCATCCATAAGCATGAAGTTATTAAGTCCATCTACGAGATTTATAGATATGCAAACATGAACAGGGTCCTAACTAGCCTCTTTGCCAAAAAAAAAGTAGGGTGGGGTGGTAAGAAAGGCTCAGTACTCTAAGTCAGTGGTTCTCAACCAGAGGTACGTGTACTCTTGGGGGTACGCAGAGGTCTTCCAGGGATTCATCAACTCAACTAGATATTTGCCTAGTTTTGTAACAGGCTACCTAAAAAGCACTAGCAAAGTCAGTACAAACTAAAATTTCATACAATGACTTGTTTATACTATATACTGAAATGGGAGTACAATGTTTATATTCCAATCGATTTTATAATTATATAGAAAAAATGAGAAAGGAAGCAATGTTTCAGTAATAGCATGCTGTGACACTTATATATTTTTATGTCTGATTTTGTAAGCAAGTGGTTTTTTAGTGAGTTGAAACTTGGGGATACACAAGACAAATCAGACTCCTGAAAGGGGTACACTAGTCTGGAACGGTTAAAAGACTCTGCTGTAAGTCATACAATCTGTTTATACTTATGACCCTTTTTGGTGCTCAAAGCTACCTAACTCCCCTCATCCAAGTTATTGGAGGAGAAAGTATAGCAGCAGAGAGGAACTCTCTCATTAATTGCTATTCTTCTCCAAGACTGGAAGCAGCAGGCTCCAGGTCATTGCAGAACAACACCGAGACCAGAGGATAGCCTCCTAACAGCACATTTCACTCTCCTGCTGTCATCAAATGACATCTCTTCATTCCCCTCACTGTCACTGCTTAGCATCTTGCCCTTGGTCCTTCTGCAGCACTGACAGCTGTGTACCTGATCTGCATAGGTATGGACACAAAATGTAAACAAAAACCATTGAGACTTCTCACATGTCTACCCCTCTTCTTAAAAAAAAACCACACACAACCCAGCCAACTAAACCACTTTAAAACTTTTCAGTCAGGAAAGTATGTGGGGTGGGGGACATACCACAGTAACCTACTTTTGTTTCTAAAAAGGAAAAAACGAGAAGATAGTTAATAGACTAAACTCTCTCCCTTCGCCATTTTGGGCCACTGTCCAGAATTCAGGGAGTGCCATGAGCCTGTAACACAATATCTTAAAAGCAAAAGAAGTGGCTTTAAATTAATAGTAGTATCTTTTTGCAGCTTATGACTAGGGCACTTTGAGATGGCATCAGGACTCAGATAGCGCAGAACACATGGCAGAACAGAAGCGGTTTCGTTTCACTGCATCTGAGAACTTCCAGCATGAGCCAAGTCCACTCTAAGTTTGTTGCTGATGTAGTTTAGATTTCATTTGGGGCTTGTGTGGTCTTATCAAGGTCCAAAGCAAATAATTTTAGTATCTTACTACTGCCTTCCTCGTTAAAACAAATTGAGTGCACTATACAATGTGCACCACAAAAAATTCAATAAAAATATTAATTAGGACAAGCTGCCACTTTGTCAGGTTAACGCAGGAAATTTACTCTTGGTTATGATCCTACAACAATAACGCCAGCACACATTCAGGGCTAGCACTAAAAGAAAAACAGACGCTCTCAGAAATGGCCATAGAAAAATATAGAAAAGTTAACAGACTTGCATATGAATATGCCTGTTAGCAAGAACACATCTATCTGCCATTCTGAGCAAATGCACCATGCCGTCAACATATGTTTGTTTTTACATCCTTACACACCCTTGTTCCCATAATATAAGAACTAGGGGCCACCGAATGAAATTAATGGACAGCAGGTTTAAAACAAATAAAAGGAAGTTCTTCTTCACACAGCACACGGTCAACCTTTGGAACTCCTTGCCTGAGGAGGTTGTGAAGGCTAGGACTATAACAGCGTGTAAAAGGGAACTGGATAAATTCAGGGAGGTTAAGTCCATTAATGGCTATTAGCCAGGATGGGTAAGGAATGGTGTCCCTGGCCTCTGTTTGTCAGAGGGTGGTGATGGACGGCAGGAAAGAGATCACTTGATCATTGCCTGTTAGGTTCACTCCCTCTGGGGCACCTGGTATTGGTCACTGTCAGCAGACAGGATACTGGGCTGGATGGACCGTTGGTCTGACCCAGTATGGCCATTCTTATGTTCTTAATTGATCCCATACATTTACTACAGTTCTCTGCTATTCTAAGGACAGAGGGGGAAAAATATGGTAACATCAGAGACCTCTGACAGCATCTACTGTACGCATCTCACCTCTGAATCTCAACCAGCTGAGATGTAAAACAGCTTGCTGGTCGGTTAGCTTGCTTACCAGGCCGAGCCAAGTCACAAAAGTAACCAGGCAGGAGGAAAAATGCTCCCACCCATACCCAGCCTGCAAACATACTCGGAGGCACAAACGCAATGGGGGCTTTCGGACACTAGAAAAGAGTAAGCATCATTTGAGATGAAAACAGACGTATGGACTGCAGACATAGGGCCTCGAGGCACAGAGCAAACACTCTGGGGATGAAGAAGAAATGGCCACAGCAGATATGTTTTAGAGAAACGGACAGCAGACATTCTTGAGAATGGTCCCGCCGCACCGAGAAAAACTAGTGAAGTCAAGATGGGACTTGAGATAACTAGAAAGCCAAACTATGGGCGGAGGTTTGGAGTGATTTTCAATTAACCTAGTGCTCACAGCATCAACACATTATTGATAGCGGAACTACAGGCCAGTATCAATAGCAACTGAAATCACTGGCTGTCTTTCCACAGGCTCCAACAGGCTAGACCAAGCCTTTATGTTTACACTGGGTAAACTTCACATAAAATATCCTAATTTCTGGATGTCTTGAGGCTCACTCCCCCTTTCTTCCAGAAACAACAACTCGTCTCCACCCAAGGTAAAGAATGTATTAATGCCGGGCTTTCCCAGCTCTACCATGTGCATTATAGCGCTCTTGCACAATCTCACAGACTTAAATGATGCCTGGAAATGCTCGATTATAAGCCCATGTTTATCAGAATTAACTAATACAATGGCATTCTTTGTTAGGTGGCTTCAGACTTGGAGTATAGGTTAATTTATCTCTGCACATTTCCTAGTCCCCATTTTTGCTCTTTTTCTCAGGTACTTCACACCAATTAATTCAAAACATTGCCACCTTCTTCCAAAATTTACCTCTACTTTAATAGGTTAATGGGGCTATACATATTTTTAAATACTCAGTGACACGATCACCTTACCCTCCATTGATACCTGGGGCGCCAACCTCTTGGTGAGAGGACGCAACATGCCATGGCAGTCACATGGCCACAGTAGAGCATGGGAGATGATATCTAGGTGGGAGATGCCTGGTCCTGCAGCTAAAGCCCCGAGCCCCCGGCATATCCCCCTGCATAGAAAGGAGAGGGGGAATGAGGGGGGAGAGGAACATGGTGACCTGTGGGAAATACTCTGAAAATTTAAGCCCTGCTTTCATGGAGAGAGTCTCCATGAAGGTATCAGCTCCTAACTCCCATGTTGTTCTAATGACAGCTGGTCAAAAAACTCTGTAGTTACTAAAAAACACCATTAAAAAAAACCCTCCCTTTTTCTACAAAACCCAAAATGAAACATTTTATATTCTCCCAGCCCCTGTTCTTTCTTCCCCTCCATTCCCCCCCCCCCGCCCCCCAAGTCATGAGCAAGTGAGAGCAAGGGTTTATAATCAAAGCATCACCATGAACTTAACACTAAAGTAGTAGTTACCAGTGTAAGTAACAATTTAATTTCCAATTCAGTGTGTTGGTACGGATGGGGGGGAAACAGGACACAATGTAAACCTGCTCAGTCCTTAAAATAATCCCATTGTATCCACCACCCACTGTTGCCTAAGTCAACAGTTTTTCCTCAAGAAGAGACATGGATTAGGCAGAAAGCACTTTGATTTATTTTATTTTTCCATGCACAAGGCAGATACATGATCCAATTTGCACCAATAGCAGCAGCTACATTGGGAGACAGTGGAGAGTAAGTTAATAGCAAGAGCATGAGGAAAAATAGCAACAGCTGTAGACCAATTAAAAAGAACTCTCACAGGCATTCACAGTCCCTCACAGTTTACTCAAAACAAATCCATTTCCTTGAAAACTCCAGGACCTTCAGCACAAATTCACTGCTCTCTTAAGGATTTTCTAAAATAAGCACCACATTTCATAATTCTCAGTTTGCTTTCAATTCACAGGATAAATAAGAATGCAAATAAAGATGGTTTGACTAGAACGTTCCACCCAGGATCTCCACGCACTTTGGAAACACTCATGAATTAAGTCTCAGTACACCTGGAAGCTATTATCCTTCTGTCTGCAAAGTTACTAGTTATATGGCCCTCATTGCTGTAGTACCCGAGTACCACACAAATCAATAATTAATGGCTTTTATCCACACAATACCCCTGTGAGATAGAGAAGCATCAATCCCATTTTATCGATGGGGGAACCAACACACAGAGTAGATCAAGTAATTTGCCCAAAGTCACACTGACGACATGTGGGGAAAACTCTTGTCAGATGAAAGGGCATCGCAGTCTTCATGCCCAATCTATCACTGGCCGCTTTGCTGAGACTGGACAAATCAAAGATACCCAAATACGGCGGTGGATTTTGAGATGACACCTCCCACTCCAGGACCTGATCACCAGACTTCACACTCCTTTTACAGTATGAAACTTACTCATAACTTTCTCCATCCAGTCTCACTCCCCCATTCAGGTGTTGATTCAGAGACCTCAGCACGTCAGCAAGGTTTAACTTTCACAATTACTGCTCCCAGCAGAACAAGGCCCCAAGCCCCTGTGGGAGCTTGGGTGCTACCGTTAATGTTTACAATGAAAATAATTTTCTGAACTACAGAAATATTATAAACACATCTTGGGCGATAGAGCCATTGACTATGACATTACAATTATCTAGAACTTTCTTTCTACTATGATGATACAATTAAGAGAAGAACAAAAGACCCCCGATTTTGTATTACTTTTGGGGATACCAAAATATAACAGTGAATTAGAGCACTGTTTTTCAAATCTCATCCATGCTCCAGAGCTAAGTTCCCTCTAAGCTGCGTGGCTGCGCAGCAGCCTATTAAGCACTGCAAAGGCACTCAGGGCCGTGGTAGGGAAGAGATGCCACTCCCCCAGCCCTGCACCTGCTGCAGCAGGGAGAGGCATTTTCCCAACCCATCTCCAGCCCCAACCCAGGGCCAGCGGAGAGGTGCCCCTCTCGTCCCAAACCAGCCCTGGCCTTGCTGCAGCCGGCAAAGGGATGCCCCTCTGCAAGAAAGGCGCCCCTTTCCGGATCCCAACCCTCTGCTCCAGATCTAAGCCCCCTCCCACACGCCAAACCCCTGGGCCCCACCCATGCCACATACATTTTTGCTATGTGCACCAACATAGACTCATAGACTCTAGGACTGGAAGGGACCTCGAGAGGTCATCGAGTCCAGTCCCCTGCCCTCATGGCAGGACCAAATACTGTCTAGACCATCCCTAACAGACATTTATCTAACCTACTCTTAAATATCTCCAGAGATGGAGATTCCACAACTTCCTTAGGCAATCTATTCCAGTGTTTAACTACCCTGACAGTTAGGAACTTTTTCCTAATGTCCAACCTAAATCTCCCTTGCTGCAGTTTAAGCCCATTGCTTCTTGTTCTATCATTGGAGGCTAAGGTGAACAAGTTTTCTCCCTCCTCCTGATGACACCCTTTAGATACCTGAAAACTGCTATCCTGTCCCCTCTCAGTCTTCTCTTTTCCAAACTAAACAAACCCAATTCCTTCAGCCTTCCTTCATAGGTCATGTTCTCAAGACCTTTAATCATTCTTGTTGCTCTTCTCTGGACCCTCTCCAGTTTCTCCACATCTTTCTTGAAATGCGATGCCCAGAACTGGACACAATACTCCAGTTGAGGCCTAACCAGCGCAGAGTAAAGCGGAAGAATGACTTCTCGTGTCTTGTTACATGTCACACACCATTTCCATTTTGGTGCATACAACAAAATTCATGTCTGCACATGCATGGGAAAAATTAGAGGGAACACGGCTCCAGACAATGGCTGGCTCCTTTCCCCAGAACACGCCATCATAGACCTTATACCAAAGTCATCTCTCCAAGAGAAGTTGCCGAGTATGCAAAATCTCACTTAGGTGCAAAGTGTATCAACTCAGGGAAAGCAGCCAATCTTTATCATCCAGATAAGATTCTTTCAAGGTCCATTGTTAACATGTGCTGGGCTGGTTTACAGTACAGCAAAATTTGTCTCTCCAAGAAAGAAAAGCGATTCCAGCCAATGAAAGTTGGTTTGGTTATAAAAGAAAGAAAAGCTCTGTGCGTTGCTCTCCCCAGTAAACATGCTACAAGAAAATTCAAGTCTCGTGATGTTAGTAAGTGAGAAAAAGCAGTGGATAGTGTAGTTCTACATATTACTGAAGGTAACCTGGGTAGAATTTTGGAAGGGATAGGAAACCTCATGCTTCTCGGTTTAAACCAATTGCTAACTATGAGAGATCACAATGACAGCTAATGTGGGGAGCAGATTTATCCCACATCTCCCCATCGTAGGGATCTTGATTCTTCCTGTGAAGCATCTGATACTGGCTGCTGTCAGACTGGACCAGATAGACCTTGGGTCTGATCCACTTTTTGTTCCCAGGAGTGGTAAAACAGATCTCTGGGGCTGGGTACAAAGGACCCCTGCATGTAGGAAGGGAAACATCTTTCTATACCTTTTAATGATTCAAAATGAGTGAACTGAAACATGGCTCTTCCTATCCCTTTAAGAAATTAATTTTTGAACAAGCAGCACTGGAATTTAGCCACTTGCTGGAGCCTGTACTAGAGAGAGTTGTGCGACTAAATCCCAATGTTGAAAATCTGCCACTTAACGTCAGTTAGAAGGGTTACATTTTTTTAGATGCACCCTAATGACTTTAGACAACTTGAACTAAAAGCAGCCCAGATGGGGATGGGGAACTCCAATTGACACAAAGGAGAGAATGTAGTCCACATGAGTTCAACATACAGCTGAATGAGTAGAACCCGGGATCGCCAGCTATTTAATGGGGGTAACTAAACTAATCATTAAATATATTCATACTTCTAGGAAAAGTGTTTTGGTATATTCAATGCTTGAGGTCCATCAATCCTATAGTGTCTCTGATCCTTTATTATAGGCACTCTCATACACAACACTACAGATTTAGGCAACTCTTACAAACTCTTTAAACTAATTTATGCAAGGTTCTTTAACTGTGACCCTGCCAACCGGATGAATTATAACCATTTTTAATTACTACAGCACGAAAAAAAAACCAGCATATTAAATATCCAGAAAGCTATTTTAGAGTCTCTCTGTACTGTCAGAAATAAATCAGTCCAAATATTCCCAAATTTCATCTTTCAAAAAAGCTGATAATCACATGCTCATAAAAAAATAAATGTTCAACTAGAGTCAGATTTGTAATATATTAATTAACATAATTTTTGTCTGCAGTGACAACAGGCCATCTGCTACGCTGGCATCAAGAGAATCTAGGGGTTTCAAGTCAATTTAAGCCAATTCTTGTTCTGCATGGTTGGTTTGCATCTGAAAATCAAGCTGGAGAGTTCCTCATCATTTCCGATAAGCACTTCCTGGCAGACAGCTAACAAACTTTTAATTTGTTGACTCTGTACTCCCTATCAACCGCCTGATGTGGTTTGGGTTGCCTCAAGCATCTCATTTTTAAAAGGTGGCAACAGCATTAAAAATCTCTGCCACTGAATGATCTAAGTCGAAGCAAACAAACCCTGAGCTCTGGTTTTGCTTTGACTCCTTGGTGCACCAGACTGGTCTGTTCTTTTAAAGCAAAAGCGGTTTGAAATGTACAGGCCTAAATCTCTAGAGTACCATGTGCACACTGTTCCGGTCGCAAGCCATAAACACAGGCCTATACACCCTAAATAAAGGCCTTTCCCCACTTCCTGCACACACAACCCCTCGTGCCAGGTTCTTTGCAAGACAGTGAGGGTTAATTATTACACACTCAATTTTAATAAACATCCATTCATTAATTGAAAAGGGATAACATTAAGGTTGCCAACCCACACTACACATTTGAACCTGCCTTGACAGTGAACCTATCTAGTGGGGTTTTGTCTTCTGAAATTCAAGAAGGGACTGAGCTAACCCACAGTCCAGCTGGAAATTTCAATGGAAGGGCAATGTGTGAATAACTATATGACTTAAAAAAAAAAAACCAAAAAAAAAAACAAACCAATGAATGTACATGGGCTAATACATTGCATCACCAATGCCCAATCAAAGCATTCGTTGAAAAAAAACCTGGAATCCAGAATGCATGCAACCCATCTCTTTGGTAATAATTCCTTGCCAATACAAGTCAAACCACGGCCAGGACGTTGGCTCCAGAACAGCACATTCTAACTATCATATGCTCATAAAATTCCATTGAGAAGACACAGTTTTTTTCAAGCCTTAAGATGCAAGTTCACAAACATGCACTATTGAATTCTGTCAATATGACGGACGAAGGTCTCACGCACTCTGATTATTATCTAACAATTTGGAGAAAACCAGTTCGAGATGAATTTTAGAATTCCTCATTACACTATTGGAATATGCGGCCAGCTTTGCCGCATAGGCTGAAGAGGCAATATCACTGCAAGCCGAGAAATGGTGTAGGTTATTGTGGGCTGGCAATGACATGTTTGCTAGTTTGCAAGGAACAGAACCCATAGAGCTAGACCTGTGTGAACAGCTTCTCTCAATGCAAGAGTCTCACTACTAAAGTAGGTGAAAAACTCACACACGTTCTGTTGGAAGCTGGGGGAAAAAAGCTTTGATTTAAAAGAAAGAAGGGAGTATATCTCACCATTCTAAGACACTGTCTTTGAAGACCTCTTCCAACACATAGCAAAATGAGACACTTCCCCCATAAAAACACTGCATACTTTGGCACACCACAAATGCTGCAAAATTGGCACTCAACCAAGATACGAATGTGCCAAAGACCTCAACTTAAGGCAGAGAGCAAGCATGCACACATAATTAAATTGTTCTGGGCCTTAGGTTTCATTTTTTTAAAAAACACCGCAGTACATAGTATTTGCCTTCATTTTACTGAACAAAAAATGCCAGGAACTGAAGTCTATTAAAAGTTCTTGACTGATTGAAGCAAATTTTGTGTTTCTTTGACTTCAACTTACAAATAAAGCCCTTGGACTAAGGTTTTGGCTTCAGGTCTCGAGCATCTCCCTCTAAACTCAAATGCTGATTTAGACATATACATTTAATTTGTTCAAGAAGGTACATGTGCACATGGAAAGTCATTTCTGTCTGTCATGACAGTTTTCAAGGTTGCAGTTAAAACCTGAAGCAGGTGGAGGAGAATGCAAGGAACCTATGGGGAGTGTTTTAATATTACTCTCATACAGTTTTAAATTGTGGCAGTGTTTCAACACACATCTTCTGAGATTTATAAGTAAAATTAATAAAGTTGTTTGTAATTGAAACCTGATAGCCAAGGTTTTAGAGAAAGAGCCATTACTAAATTAACTAGAAAAATAACTCCTGACTTTCATGATGCTAGCTCTGGACAAGGCATGGCCTGACAGCTAAGTGGCAGCTTCCTCTGCTGTGTTATAACTGATAAGCTCTTTGCAAGTCTCAACTGTTTTACAGACACAGAATCTTGACAGGTTGAAGCTCTTTTCCCAATTTTGAACACACTGTTAGAGCGGGGCGTATATCAGACAAAACACACTCACATGACTCTGGAGCAATGCTACAGGGCCTCTGTGCTTCTCAGAGGATGGGGGAGACCGCTCTTAAATTAATCAGAGAAGAATTTTGACACAGAGAGAGGGGCATTCCTCCTCCACCACCCCCGAGGCGAAGTCTACACTCGAGACAAGTTCTCAGGACAAGGAACCAAGATCCAGGTCTCACACATGGCAGTGAAAACCACCACCACTAAGCAAAGGTTTTGTTATCAAACTATTGAAATCTTCATCGCAAGAAGGTGTATATTTTGGCTTAACTACTGTAAGTCAGATATAATGAAGTAACCAACTTAATATAAAATGGCTTACATGCCCTCTACATCTTGCTGGGAGCATATTAATCTGGTACTTTCTGGATACCTACGGTCATGCTACTCGCTGAGATGAATGAACAATTAATACTCTCATTACCTTACTTTGCTGGCAAGCAGGAAGGCCTGTGTTTATGAAATTCAGCTACCCAGCAAGAAGAGCAGAGGACACCTTGTCCCTATAGAATCCCCTACTGGCTGACTTGTGACAGTGTCACTGGACTGCATGAATGAATGGTGTCCCTTGCCTCTGTTTGTCAGAGGGTGGATATGGATGGCAGGAGAAAGATCACTTCATCATTACCTGTTAGGTTCACTCCCTCCCTCTGGGGCACCTGGCATTGGCCACTGTTGGTAGACAGGATACTGGGCTGGATGGACCTTTGGTCTGACCCAGTATGGCCATTCTTATGTTCTTATGTAATGCTGTCTGCATGAAGCAAAGTGTTATCTAGAGCAAAGAGTAAAGAAAGCCACATGAAGAGAGAAGGAAACAATTTGCAACCTCTCAGCGAAGACATGCACTGATATATTAAGTTGAAAGGAGAAAAGGCATGAGGCATAAAGCAGCACAAGGCCACACTGGATTCCAAATAATTTCTACCAGTTGTAAGCAATTTGTTCTGGGCAGCACAGTAACACACATGCAGCAAATGCTGAACAGAGAGCTGTTAAACCCATCAAACTGGTACAAAGTGCAGTGCAGGAATTTCATTCTGTTCTGCCGTGGAAGATCATTTGTGTTTTATCAACTGACTGCAGAGATTCAAGTGTTTTTATAAAGAGAGAGGTTAGTGATCACTGGGATAAAGACCACATCTGTGTTCCAAGAAGTGCACCGGATCTACTTGTCTTGCAGCTTTTCATTCCTGGCTTTGAGTTCCCACTCACCAAACCCTCCTTCCCCTGAACTCTTACCCCATGTCTCATCTTACACCTTTGACTTGTCACAATGTAAATTCTTGAGGGAGAGGAATGTGACATGTAGTCAATCCCTGAGTAGACTGACCGCGCTGTAGGCCTGGTTATTAATAATAAATTCAACCCAGACCAACAGTGAAATTCTCTACTCTCCAATGCCAAAAACACTTCACAAATAACTATGATAAAGGTCCTTTATAGGAACTCGGTACCTGGAAACAGATCATTGAGTGAAGCGCATTAATATCTTTGACTATGGTATTTAACTTTCATTAAAAGAAATATTTGCAACAAACAGGACATTTTTATGTTACACGAGACAGATTATCAAGGAAACCTCAACCATTTAAATGTAAATGAGAACATTCATATTTGATAAGTATTTATAGTCCAGTATCTGGCAGATGATTTAAAAGATTTCTATTTACCATTTTTGCACCCACCAAACCATATATATTTTCACCATGCATTCATGCAGAATGCATAGGCTCTGCTCTAGCATCCAACTGCCTTTCCCCTCCTCCAGATTACACTAATCCTCTTGTTTGTTCCTGCTTTAATTAAATGATACCATCTTCAAGTCACTCTAGTGCACAGATATCAGCAGATAAAACTGATTAAGGAAAACCCACTCAGAAGAATATGCTGTACCATAATAACTAGCATTCAAACACCAAAATCCAATCCCAAATTATTTAACGAGCATCACAAAGATAAATCTATGGCTTGGAATTTTTCAGCCAACCTAAGTGTGGAAAACTGATCATCAGACCCAAAAGTTTAATTAGAGAGCAGGGAAGCTCACCAATAAATGAAACTGGTTCATACCAGAGGGTAACCCATACATAAAAAAAACAAGCAGCAGCAATTTGGTCATTCCCATCTTGTTGATGAAGTGTATCCATTTATTCACATTTCTTCCATCTTCAACAACCGCACAATTTAGTTTCATTAATAGCTTCACCAATTACAGATGTTGCACTGCATGTACTCATTAGTGTTCTAGATCATATTTTATTAATTCTATATAGACCGTTGTCATGCTCATGTATCAGGTATTCCTGAGGGAATTCTGCACCAAGAAATAAAAAATTCTGCTCATGATATTTTAAAATTCTGCATATTTTGTCAAAATACATCACACCATTTTCAATTATTTGCTGACAAATATTTTGAATTAAATGACCAAAATAATTGAAAATGGTGTGATTATATTTTTATTGTGTTACTTTGTTATTTTGACAAATAAAATAAGCAGAACTTTGCAGAATTTTAAAATTTTGAGGTGCAGAACTCCCTCAAGAGTACCAGGGTTCTGCGTGGCACAATCTGGGTGCGGCCACCTCATTGTAGGTCTAGGTGTGGAGGGAGTCTGGGTGTATGGGGGCTTGGTGTGGGGTTCAGGGGGAATGGGAAGCTGCAGGGGAGTCCAGGGGGGAATGGGAAGCTGCAGGGGAGTCCAGGTGAAAGTGGTTACGGCTCACTGTGGGGGGAGGGACTGGGGACGTGGGGCTTGGTGGGAGGAGGGGAGAAAGGATGCAGCTATTGGGGCTCAGTGGGGTGGGGGTCCAGGTGTAGGGGGCTCCTGATGCAGGGGGTGAGGCTCAGGGGGCTTTGTGCAGGGAAGGGAAGGGAAGGGAAAGGAAGAGGGAGAGAGAACTTCATCTCAGTCCTCTTCTCTTTCTTCCCCCCACTCCACCCCACCCAGCGAGGACTAACGTCCCTGGGTAGCCAAGGCATCCCCAGACCCCACTCCTCTCAGTGATTTACCTCTCCCCCCAGGTGACAGAACAGACATGTCTGAGCTGCTGGGGAGGGGTGAGCACTGGTGCAGCTTCCCCACAGAAACCATTTCCTGCAAGGAAGCAAAGAGAATCTGCAGGAGGCATTTTTCTGCTGCGCCGCAGTCACAGAGAATTCCCCCAGTTGTAAGGTTCGGGCTTAAGCCAAGCTCTTAACTAATGGGTGTTAGGAGTAAAATGTATTTGGGGGCAGGTTTTCCTGCACCTTCCCCTAATGCAGCTGATCGTAACAACTGATTGAGATAGGATAAGGGACAAGGTGAGTGTGACACAGCATGACAATTGATGTGTCCTTGGGGGGGGGGGGGGAAGCCACTCAAAGTCATTCTCACCACCATTTTAAGGGTGGGGAGGGGATACTGTACAATCATATAGCACACTAGGTCTGCACCACTCTCTCATTTCCTAATTATATGGAAGATTTTATATTGGGGGTTTAACAGAAGGGCCTGCTTTCCCTTTTTTTTGCATAGCAGTGTAAATCAGAGGCAATTCTTTTGAAGGCAGTGGACTTTACACTAGCCTGAGAGGAGAATCACACCATAACCTTGGAAGATGTTGATAGGTCCTTTAAAAGGCCTTGATGGATGTTGATGTATTATCCAGGAAACTAGAATAAAGAACTCTCCGTAATTTCTGTATTCTGTCCTTCTTCTAAGACATGATTAATTACACAAAAACCCTTGAGGAACCAGTCACTGCAACGGTTCAACCACCAGGTGATAGTCAATGTCCCAAGGCAATCATACGGTCTTTTTGGTTTAAGAAACCAATTGATCAATTAGCATTTATTTGCAAGAAATAGTGTGGCCATCAATTTGTCCTGAAGTTATTGTTCTGATAACAGGCAAAACCTTTGAAGAGTCAAATAAATTCAGTTTGGTAGGCAAAACAAACAAACAAAACAGGTGAGAAGTAAATAAATATGCTGAAAAATTATCTTAGACACAAGGAAAAGGCACAACACGTGACAATATTTAAGGATAGGATTTTCAAAATTAGGCCCACGTTCTTTCTAAACAGCAGCATTTTTTCCATCATCCCTAGGACAGCACCTTATGGAACCAAGCAGGTTGGTTTTATATTAAATCCTATATACACCTCTTAAATATAAGATTTGCAAATGTAATTTTGTTTAAGCTCCCTAACATTAGGGCCTTTTACGAAAAGGAGGTTAGACACCTGAATTCAACCATTTGCAAAACTAGTAGCAGGCATAGCACCTGAGACAATGTCTCCCAGCCAGTTGTTCTGGTTTTACAATCACATTTCCCTGCTTTTTAAAAACAGTTCTCCCTCCTGCTGCTGTGTGAAAGACCCACAAACACAAACAAACAATCTGGGAAGATGACTGTCTTTTCATTCTGTATTCCTACAACACCTATCACAATGGGGTCCTGGTCCAGGACTAGGGCTCTGAGGTGCTACAGTAAAACAAATAAATAAAATTATAGAGAAACAATTAAACACACTGGCAACTCTTCAATCAAAAAGAAGAAATAGAAAAACTTTCACCTATACACATCAGAGGTGCTACCTGTAACAATTATGCTACATGTTCTTATAGGTAATAGAGTATGTTAAAAAAAAAAAGTTTCATATCATGTGATTTCTAAGTTGATGGCAACCCTTTCAAAACTTAAAGCTTATGAATTAAAATATTGATAACCAGACAAAGGATGAATATGCTAGCAATGAAATTACATAGAGACCATATATGTTTAAACATGCTCAGCTACTGGAATATGAATTCAAGCCTTGTTGATTTCAGCAGCTGGTCATTTATTTGGAAGTCACTGCGTTTCACAAGATTCACTACCATTGGAGCAGAACCTGCAACAGGTTGCTCACCAAGTCACCACTCATCTAAAAGGAGGTCAAAAGAAGATGAGGTTTTGTAGCTGTGCTTTAACTTTCCCCTTTTTAAGAAAGCGTTTGCAAGTGAGAGAGAATACAGAACCGTAGAGTGTTCCTTTGCGCCAATCCTTCCCTCTCGCCACACTCTCTTGTTGAAAGAACATTCCCATCCCCTGGTCTAGAAATTCAAAGCACCCTCTGAAAGCCCAACATGTACTCTGTCTCCTCCAGCTGGCTCCACGAACTACTCCCTAGCATAGGAAGTCAAGGCACAAGCCAATTGCAAGCACAAAATAAATCCCTTCCAAACCCATATTTCTTTAATCTATTGCTTTTTGCAGCCGTCTTAAATGCACAGATGTTACTTTGATAGAACAATGTATATTATTGTTGTTTTCCTTCACATATTTAAAAACAGCCAAACCTCTGTTTTCTACACATAATTAGCTATCACATCTGTTCCTCATCCAGACCACACCACTTCATCTAATGCAGATTAGTAATAAAGCCCACTAAGTGTCAGTTTAATAAATTGATGTGCTCCAAATGTGCTTAATCCTCAAGGAAACAAATCTGATAACAAAACTGCATCCATTGACAGTGATTACTAAGGACTGGCTAAATTCACAGGCTAACTGTTACCCTAAATAAACTGCATATCACACAATGTCATATTAATATCACACAGATACAGCTATATTTGTAGCACTTGTTAATACAACAACATGCATACAGAACACACGCTATATTTCCCACCCATAAAGACAGATATAAGCCAGACACATGAAATTCAAAACACCCATTGTCAGTGTTCTGATTTTCAGCATGCAGTTTATATCGGTTTAAAATTCATGTTGGGTTTCATGCTGTGGTTGACAATAATATATGGCGCAGCAGGACCGAAATCTTAATTTCTGGAGCACTGGGCAGCACAGACCATCATATTATGATGCAGAAAGAGTTAAATCAGCCCTCGGCAAAGGCCCTCTGCCACTAAAGGCAGCATCTATGGCTAATGGGAGAAATCCACCACTTATCACTGAACAGCGTGTACTCAGATTTGTCAACTCCTACAGGAAGTTTTACCTCTGCATCACAAAAGTCAGCATGTTAAATTGCACACATGAAAGACAGTGAAAAGTCCTTTTCATTTTATATTCAGGATGCACAAAGAAATCCCACTGGAGCATGGATCTATGCATTAAGATTTACAGTTAGAATTTATTTCAATTTTTGCAGAAAGTGTTTCATCTGCAATCCTGCTTTTGCAGACAAGTCATTCAACAGTAATTACGAGTCAGGAGCACTGAAACAGAAGAATGGTCAGTGGAGCTTTATGTTGGTTTGTTTTGCTTAATTTCACAGAAAGGTAAACTTATCAATATTAATCCATACTTATTCCCAAACTAACAACGTGCTGGTTGCTTACATGTGCCCCTACTTATGTCTATATCTTTTTCAAATGATTCTGAAATTCAAAAAAAACTTACTCCAATTGCCTCCTACTACAAAGCAATCTTAGCTATTGTTGCGGCAATAAAGAGACAGAGTTGGCAGTGACAAACACAGAACCAGGTTTTGCTACGTTTTTTAAATTGTAATCCTTCCCCACTAGGCTTTTCTGTGGAACTATACGTGCATTTGAGTAAATTGGCTGCATCAAGTCTAAGGGTTCTATTTTGAACTTAAGCACAGACCCGAGTAAAGGGCTGAGATGTAAGCTCTACCACCCCAGGAGAGGTAAATCAGAGACAAAATGCCTCCCAGCATACAGGCAACTGAATCTGGTGAAGAATTGGAGTAGCTTAAAGACACAGTATCACAGGTAACCTCAAGCGATACTGAGGCGAGGAGGATGCTGACAAAGACATAAATAAAAGGGCAATTAAAGACAGGCCAAGATGTTTATTAACACACTGAGCAATACTGTCTTCATTGAGGTACCAGTTAGAAATTTTCAGCTGAAAGCTCATCTCTTTTCAAAGATCGAAGTTGATTATTTGATTTTTGAATATTCAGAAACAAAACAACAGGACAGGAGATGGGGCAAAGGGGGCATACAATGGTCAATGGATGGTACTGGTACATTTCCAGAGAAGAGCTGCCACTTTCACTCAATGGTTTTACCACGACGGTTTGTTATATCTCAGCCTCACAGGAAAGCAACTCATTACGAACTGATTTATGGAGGAAGTGCTCAATACAGGGCACACAGTATGATCAGGAAAATAGCAAATTCCTCTGCAGAGGTGACATTTAATAGTTTTGGCATTTTATAGTAGCCTTAACTGTGCTACAGGAGAGGCAGGGAATACATGCTTAATCAGAAGGACAATTTACACTCACTCTTGTATCTCTTACCTTATTGTACGAGGCCCCATGGCCTACACTCGTTTTTTGAAGCAGTATGAGCACATTTTATGCCCTATAGAAAGATGCGAACACATTTCAGAAAAAACTCATTGTAGATGGGACCTGAGCATTTAGCTTCGAGCTGCAAGGATGTTCACTGTGAGAAATATTCAGGTCACAGTGGAAAGTGCTCCCTTTAAATTCTCTTCTTCCCAACAGGGCAAGACACAATGACCAACCGTTCCTCCTTATTTTCAGCCAGAAGCATTCTCTGTTTTCACTCCTCTGATTCTCAGGTGTGAAATTGTAATTCCCACAGAACCTGGTCGTCAGCGGGTGGGACTGAACCCAAGACCTCTGAAGTTTAGTATGTGAGCCTCTACAACATGAGCTAAAAGCCATGGGGCTCTTAGCCACGGCTGTAGCAAACTCAGTCTTTAGCAGGCATGATACCACTAGAGGGGCACAGAGCACCACACCAAGTAGGCATGGGTTACGTACATCCCCTAGCTGAGGCAGCATTTCCAGAGCTTCAGAGACTCCCCAGTTGAGATCCTGGATGAGGTTGGGAGGTATCTAGGATGCTGACCATCGCTCCAGCCATGAGGAGCGGGGGTTGCTGTGCTGAGGAAAGAAGAGATCTACCCTTTGCTCTGCCTATCCAAAAGCCTCCATCAGGTAGCAACTTCTTCTCTACAAGTAACTCCAATGCCTTGAGGTGCTGCTCAGAGATTTCCCAAGGAGCTGTAATGTGAAACTGACTCAGATTCTTGACAGTTTCAATGTTATCCCCTGTTTACTCTGCTGGTAAAGCTGTGAGCAGCAGACCCAATGGTGGAGCTTCCCGTCTGCCTCAGAAGGTACACTATTCACCTAAATGTACCAAGTGCGAACTGAACGATCGTCGTCTCCATAAGGGACAGAAGCTTTTCTTAACAGTTTTTAAACAAAAGCTTCAATTCTCCAGAAATGAATGGCTTAGTCTCCCCTCCCCCATATTCTCCAGTGGATTCTTCCAAGAGAACAGCAGCAAGTGGATTTTCCATGCCCAGATTTGAGAGATTTGGGATAGACTGGACAAAGAACAACAAACAAGACACCTGCCAACATACATGCTAACCTGACCTTTAAAAAATAATGCATTTGTATGTGCGTGTTGCTATGACCCAGCTATTAAACTACTAATATAAATCAATGTTATTAAAGGAAAAAAGTTTCCATGATTGTGCTCTGGAGGTTTAACTGAACTCCATGAAAATGATTAACCTTTTAAAAAAAAAAAAAAAAAATCAATACTCAAGGTGAGTCATTTGAAATTAAAAAATAATCTTAACTCTCATCACCCAACACTGGGTTTGGGGCAAGGGAAATCAGCATTTCAGACTGTGACATCAAAACTCAAGAACTTTCAGCATCTCCATACTGAATACACATCATGCGTTCTAGCTACATATGCAAGCCATCATCACTCTGAGTACATTTAAAATACTTGATTAAAAAGCTTTTGCTTTGGAGGTCTAAGTGGCAACTTTAATTTAAAACTGTCCTTAAAAGGTAATGTGCATTTGCAGAACCAAACAATTTATTAGTGAAAATATACAGTTACTTGATCACATTATCCTAGTGATTAAAATACATCAACTACATCCTGATTTTTAATCACAAGATATTAAGAATTATAGGCTTTGATCTTGTTGATAACTACTATTATGCAACAATGAACTGTTTCAACAGTAATAAACCACACATCCTAGCCAGGGAACAAATAATTATATCATGTAGGCACAACACTTTGAAATCACAGTGAGAAGAAGAAGAAGAAGAAGGAGGATTTGCGGCTCTCTCATTCCAGTGATGCTAACAGCACAATAAATCCACGACAGATGTTTGTACACGCCAACAAAGAGATTGGTAATAGCTTGCCGAAGCCCTGTCTACACTACAGAACTGCAGTGTTGCGAGCTGCAGTGTGAATTTGTCACATAGTGAGGCGCACACGCACACACAAAAAGATACGCACATCTGTGTGTGCATTTTTAAACATGTAGCATAGCCCTCCTCTAGAACACTGGCAGTACTGTGTATTCAAAGTGCTCAATATACAGCTGAAAGTAAAACGCAAACCAAACTTTTAGTATTTACTCACAGTCAAATATGTGGCAATCAACTGCATGTTATCCATTACGAAAAACGGATTTCCTCACCTCTTTTTTCAGTGCAGTGCCATGTGGGCAGAATATACTAAAAGCCTGAGTTTGTGATGACTAAAAACTGTAATGTCAATGCTTTTCTTTTCTAAAAGAAAAGGAAAGAAAGGACTAAATGGGAAAAACAAACTGTTTTAAGTCCTTAGCCTACCTGGTTTTTACTGTCACTACTGCAATGGTCTAGGCAGTCTTAGGATGCTCGCCTATGGACTGCAAATCTACTTTAGCAGGGAAACACATTTAGTCTCTCCCCAGGGACCCATTACTGTGCAGCTTATGATAATGGGGCACTTCAAAAAGTCTGATAGCCACCCTCTAAGTATATTTTCAATTATTCATTTTAATTAAAGTGGCACAGTCGGCCACACACAAAAATTGGTGTTTTGCCTTATTAAATCTAGCCAACTTTTCTATTAACTGATATGGGTTGTCTATTTTTAAAGCTCAGAGTTTAAATTAGCACCCAAAGACGACGGAACTTCATTTGTACTTTGTCAGGTGACAGTGGTATTGCTCAGACGTCCTAATCTAATTGGACGGTACAGTGTGTCAGTTCTTTTGAGTTCAGCTTTGCCAGATTCTAACTCTCTGATGAGATTTTGAATTAAATTTGGTTACGACTTCTTCATCTAGGAAATTTTTCAAAAGAGGCTGATTTATGGTACACCCCTGGCTTTCCAAATAGCAGAGACCATGAATGAACTCTGCACACTCTTGTATGACCCCTTTTTGAACACACCCACCACAGACTAGCTCGAATTAGTTAACCTCCTGACCAATTCTGAATTTTACTCACTAGTGAAAAAGGGGGAGATTTTCAAAGTGTAATGGGCAGGAAGACAACTCTTACTGAAAGGCATTGGGAGTTGGGCAAAATACAGGCTGTATCTCCCCTACTATCCTTTGAAATCCAAACCTGATAAATGAAGGCACATTTTCAATGGCAAAAGATCTGCCTTTAGCCTGTTCAGTTTTTAAAGTAAGATAAAATTGCACAATTACTTCCATTTTTTCAATTCAGCTAACCAAACTGAACAAGCTCAACATCGTGAGCCCTAAAAACTGACACAATTATCATAGTTTTAAAAACCACACAGATCTTTTGGGTTCTTTAAATCAGGGGTTCTCAGATTTTTGTACTGGTGACCCCTTTCACACAGCAAGCTTCCGAGTGCAACACCCCCTTATATGTTAAAAACACTTTTTTTTATGTTTAACACCATTATAAATGCTGGAGGCAAAGTGTGGGTTGGGGTGGAGGCTGACAGCTTGTGACCCCCCTTGTAATAACCTCATGACCCCCTGAGGGGTTCTGACCCCCCCAGTTTGAGAACCCCTGCTTTAGATCTTTCCTCTTCAGTCTTTAAGCTGACCAGGAACATATCCTGTGCCTGCCGCTTTGTGAAATTCACTGCAAAGTTCTGGAAATTTTAATTTATGGGAGATGGTGGTATCTCAATTACCACTCTAGGCCCTATTATGTAAAATGCATCAGTGCACTAAGATGGTGAACTTGGATGTGTAATCTAATTTAAAACAAAACTGTGCTGTCTGACATAGCTATCCCACTACGTAACTACCCGGCTGCAGAGTTTGGTATGGTCACCTTCAAAACGGAGCATAAAGAAAAATCAATGTAACAGAGTATCTTCGGCTGGGCATCACCTGCATCAATCTAGTCCTATTTTATCTGCAAGTAATGACATAACTCAATACCACTGAATAAAGTAATCATTTGCACTTCTGGAACATTTTCAGAGATCACTGAACTCCTAACAAGTTGTTCTTTTGTTACACACGAGAAAAATCCTGACTCACAGTGAAACATTACACCAGTATGTTTGTTTTTTAAAGTCAGAGGTCAATACAAACGAAAAAAAGTCTGAAAACCAGGAAAAGTTAGATGAAACTATCCAGCTTGTGTTATGCAAGAAGTCACACAATATGATCTAATGGTGTAATCTATGAAACACGTTAACCAGTCAAGATTTCATAGATAGAACATGTAGATACTGATGTAAACAATACCATTTTAGAGACCTCAAGTTAATAGTCCATTTTGTGTTATTTTCAAACAAAAAAACTTAACTTTTTTTCAAAATTCATGGTTTTGATAGAGAGATGCCAAGAAACGTAACAGTAAATAAATAACATTCAGTTTTCTTGTTTCAGAAATCAAGATTTGTTCATCCCTCAAGGCAAATATGGACTTTGGTTGTGCTTCAATCAGAACTTATTTTTCTGGTCATTATAGAAGAGATTTCCAAAGGCTCAGGTGGATGCTAAGTGCCTCAACGTTACCAACTCTCATAATAACTAGTATTTTTCTGACAATCCCCTTTGCAATGAAACCTGACAATGGAAAGACTGCTGGTGTGCCGAGACTAGTACCTATCATGCTGACCAGTATCTCATTGTATCCTTATACTCCCCCATTGGTCTGTTTGCATCTATCATCTCTTGACTTACTGTATGTGCAGATTGTAAATTCCTTGACACAGTTTGCACAGCACCTAACACAGTGGGTCCCTGGTCCATGACTAGGGCTGTTATGTGCTATAATACAAATAATACACACATAGTTGTATGGTTATGTCGAATCTCAGCTTTATGTCTCTTGCTAATTTCCTTCGATTCTCAATGCATCTCCTGCATACCTGCCAAGCTTTCCAAGATGCACGCCAAATGTCAGGAAGGAGAATACCATTTAGAGATAGTTTAAAATAAAAATAGATGCACTGCATCATTTTATCAAGTTGGCGAGCAGGCTTAGACAGACTAGACAGCCTCATGCCTTTTGACTAGTGCCATTTTTCAAATGGAATACCATTTGTCATTCACAGAATATCTTACGTTCAATATGATCAACTCTGCTGGAAAAGGGGAGGGGAGGAGAGGGAAGTGACCACCAAAACCCCATAATTTTATAATCCAGAAGACATCCTCCAGCAGATGATAGTAATTTATAAAGACAGATCAGAGTTTGGGCCTACACTACCGTATTTACATGGTGTGGTCCATCTACTTCTATTTTCTTCCTCACTTTCAGACTTTTCCTTATGTACCTGTGACATTGCACAGAGTGCAATCTGAACTGTTGTGTCACCTTAGCTGTCCAGCCTGAGATGGCTTTTACAGTGCTTTGCTGTCAGAACAGCAACCCAGCCAGGCTCTGTTCACTCAGAGCCACCAGCGCGCAAAGTCACTCCCAGCTCATTACATGAATGCTATGCCCAACCATCCATGAATAGACACAGGACGACAACTGTATATCTGTCAGTCCCAGCCTTGTCCCGCAGAAATGTGCATTTGGTACTGTTCAATAGCTCACTGTTCAATAGTCATACAGGCTCATAATTAGTTTGTCATTCCAACAAAGGGTACTGAATATGCATCTGCCTTGTTGTCTCAAGTAGAGGCTTCCCACACACTTCAATTAAATAAGTTGGTTTAAATAAAACAAACAAATTTATTAACTAAAAAAAAAAAGATAACATTTATAATCACTAAAATCTAAGGCATAAACACTGGAATTGGTTACAAAAGAAGTAAAAGTAGAAAACTGCAAAATAATTCCTTAACTTAAATTCCTTAATAAGATTTGAAGCAAACATTCACACCACACCAGATGCTGCAGGCAATTTATAGAATTGGACCTGCTTTTCTAACCTTGTAACATGCTACAGTAAAATCATTATTATATAGTAGAACCTCATAACTTTACAAAATTGCCACACACATTTTACCAGAATAATAATGTTCAGCAGATTATGAGTGTTCAAATGATATCTCACAAAGTATAGTTCATACACAATATATCAATCATACAACAAGGTGAACACTGGGTACAGGGCATCACATGGGATACAGTGTGCAACGGTTACACCAAAGTCCTTTAAAAAAAAGAAAATAATAGGTATTTCTGCCTGGAAATTAAACAGAACATCAGACCTGTCTTTATTTCTAGCAAAGCTTTGATGTAATGGACTTCATTTATTGTGCTTGCTTTTTCAATTACATCTTAACAATTTACATAATAGCAGTTGATCATCACTCGCAGATGCTCTATCTCTCTCACTCCCATACATTCAGATAAAAGGAGGACATAAGTATGCGTTGAGGCATAAGCCTTTTGTCTTATGATCAAACCTAGTCTCCTGGGTCTCATTAATTCTAACCATGCTGACTACACTCCACCTCACGTTCCCTTTCCCACTCTGTAGCCTGACTAACAGCTTATTCTGCACACCATGTATCCGAGTAGAATCTTATAAGCCTGGTTTATATAGTGAACAATTAATTTTAAAAAATTCACCCTCCAAGACCACTGCCAGAAACCAGAACTGTCCAGCCAGGTTCATTTTCATTCCGAACAGAACATCTTGTCAAGTTGGGCTATGATGCATCTTTCTATGGTCCATGCCACTTCGCTCTACATCATTTACTACCATTTTATAAAAATAACTGATCATGCCACTTTTACAGCTTGTGCTATTCATTCTTCATTAAATACATCTCTTGGAAAAAGCCATTTATTCTAGCAGGAATGTCAGGCATTTATTATTCGCAACAGACAGCGGACTATAACGTTGACGAATGTCTATAACAATCGGTAAAACACTTATTGGTATTTCAGGCTTTGGGCTTAATTTCTAACATACTGACAGGGCACTGTGACAAAAAAATATTCCTCTGCACTTGAGCAGCAATTATGCATGTTATTCAGTGGCCTCCAGCTAACACGAGTTGCAGCACTAGATGGAAATAAACAGTTACCTACCTTCTCTTACTGCTGTTCTTCAAGATGCGTTGATCATGTCCATTCCATTCCAGGTGTGAGCGCACCCATGTGCGTAGTTGGAGACTTTTGTCTTCAAGGTATCAGCCACGCTCATGTGTCAGTATATCAGGCACCACTGGCCCTATGCCCTGTTAGTTCCTCCAACAGAGGGGCAGAAGGGCAGGTAATGAAATGGACATGAGCAACACGTCTCAAAAGAACATCAGTTATGAAAGGCAGGTAACTGTTTTTAGTTCTTCGAGTGCTTTTTCATGTGGATTCCATTCTAGGTGACTCACAAACAACGTCAACAGAGGCTGGCTCGGAGTTCATGGTCTTGCAGCTTGCAGCATTGCTGTGCCAAAGCCAGCATCATCTCGAGCTTGCTGGGTAAGCGCATGAGACGTGAAGGTGCGGACAGATGACCAAGTACCAACCATACAGATCTCTTGGATTGGCACCTGTGCCAGGGAAGGCTGCTGATGATGCTTGTGCCCTAGTTGAGTGTGCCATCACGATCGCCTGTGGAGGCACCTTCACAGCTCATAGCAGTAGCAGATTCAGGCCATAATCCAGGACAATGTCCTCTGAACAGACACTGGGCGACCTTTCATTCTGTCGGCCACCGCAAGAAAACTGTGTTGACTCACAGAACGGCTTTTTTCTATGTCTGTAGAAGCCCAGCACCATCCTGATGTCCAAAGTGTGTAGCCTGCATTACTCACCTGACACATGAGGCTTCGGAAAGAAGATGGGCAAGTATATGCCCTGGCCAGCATGAAACTGGGAACGAGCTTGAGCAGAAATGACAGGTGCTGTCACAGCTGGACCTTGTAGAAGACCGTATAGGGCGGCTCCGAAGTAAATGCCCTGATCTTGGACAGCCTGTGTGCTGATATTAACAAGACCAGGAATGAAACCTTGAAGGAGAGAGCAAGAAGCCAGAGATGAGGGATGGGAGGGATGGGAGGGAGAGAGGCAGCCGAAAATTGAGGGTATAGCCCTGAGATACTATGTCCAGCATCCAGCGAGTGGAGGAAGGGTGGCGACAACTAAAACTTGTGTCTCTATCCCTTCTCCTTGGAGACCCTTCATGAGGCTGCTACGGCCTTGACGGTGGGGGTGGCTGGAACTGATTCTGTACAGACTGGTAGTGCAACATGGGCAGGGGTAGAGACTGAGAGGATGTTGAACAAGACGTCCGCCTGGTCGGCCATCTCCTCCGCCTCTAGGCCAAAGTTCTCGGCCACCCATCAAAGAAGCGCCTGGTGTTCTTTAAACCTGTTCGGCGGATTGGCCCTCAGTGGTAGCACAATTGCCTCGTCCGGGGATGAAGACGATGACTGTACCACTGGAGGAGTCCCCAGGGTGTCATCCCCCATGGGGGAGGGAGGTTTAGGGGTGAGTGCAGTCTCCTCTACCCGGGCCTCTGAGCACGACTCATGCACCACCAACTGTTGCTCTGAGGTGGCGGCAGATGAGCAGTGCGAAGGGGGAATCGTCATGATCAGCACGCCCCATGCACTCCAATAAGGCCACTGCGCTGGCCACTGTCCATGCTGCCATAGATATCGACGCGGCCTCAAGTGCCCAATCGTGCCAGTGGACACTGCATGAGGGGCTGAACTGTCCTTCCATGCTGGAGAAATCCCCTTCTGGTGCCTGCATCTGCCGGCTGATCGTCACTGACAGAGACCAGTGCCTGGAGTGAGAGGATCCGTGCCAGTATTGAGGGGGCCTGGGGAGAGAGGGAGAGGACCAGAGTCACGACAGAGAGTGCTCCCACGAGGCAGGCGACCGAGATCTGCGCAGAGAGGATGACCAGCGGGAAGGTAAACGGTGCCAGTAGTACACAGACCGGTGCCTCCCCTTAGGTGACCCGCGTCAAGATGGAGGGAACCACGATCACAGTACTGGTGACCGAGGGCGAGCCCCAGAGGATCTGGGCTGTGACTCTGTGGCATGGAGGTGGAGGCACATCCAGAGTGGCCGGGCAACCCAGACTGGGTCCTTTGCCTGATGCCCCCATGCCTTTCTTGCCCAGTGGCGGGGAGCCGTGCTTCTTAGTTTTCTTTCTGCACACTGGCGATGGGGAGCGGTGCTGGGGATTCACTGCACGCCGGGGCCGAGGCATCAGGAGTCGAGTCTTGGCAGGATTGCTCAGAAGCCGGATGGAGGGCAGCCGCCATGAGGAGGGTCTGCAAACGAATATCCCGCTGAGTCCTGGGTTGAAAATGTTTAAAAATACAACCCTTGTCCTTCAAGTGTGATTCCCCCAAGCACTTGAGGCAGCTGCTGTGAGAGTCACTTACACGCATAGGCCTGTCTCAGCCCGTGCAGGGCTTAAACTCTGGGCATGTCCAGCCTGGGGTGAAGTTCCCGCTGGGACTCTAACTACTATAAAACAAGCTATTTACAAGGCCCTAAGGATTGAAGTCAGAAGAGACAAAACCGCAAGCCCTTGCTATGCAAAGAAAGGCGCTCCGACTAACCACTATGGGTGATAAGAAGGAACAGAGGGCATAGGGCCGGCGGCACCTGATACCGATGCATGAGCATGGCACTCAAGGATACCCTAAGAATACCACTAAGGCAAAAATCTTCGACTGCTCACGTGGGCGCATGCACACCTAGAATGGAATTGATATGAGCAACACATCTCAGAAGAAGAAGGAATGTTCTGATCCACAGCAGAAGTGTTTTGTTTTGTGTTTCATTAACATTTTATGTTTCTTATTACATCCATTTCCAAGCCAAATTTTTAAAAGGAGACCCCAGAAATTATCTAGGAAATTCCACCATGATAGGCACCATCTATACTCAACTCTGCAGTCCACTCGGAAAGCAACAAACAAGGACAGTACGTTGCTTTGAGTTTAAGTCACAGACCCAGGTGACTAAGAAAAAGCCACTGGTCCTCACAAACAAACTCACTGCCTTATACCCTTTTCTCCATAAATGAATTCAGAGTGGTTCCAAGGAAAATTCAACTACTCCCACTGTATTATGGTAAACCTCTTTCCTCCTTGCCATCAATTGCCTTCTCTGCATTTGAAGAAGAAAAAAATAAATAAATACTGGATTTGTGTTTTCTGGGGAACAAATATTCAATAAAGGGCTCTTCAATCAGCAGAGAAAGGTATAACATGAGCCAATGGCTGGAAGTTGAAACTAGAAAAATTCAGACTGGGAATAAGGCATAAGTTTTTAACTATCAGAGTAAATAACCACTGGAACAATTTACCAAAAGTCATGGTGGATTCTCCATTACTGCTCATTTTTAAATCAAGACTGGACTGTTTTAAAAAGATGTACTCTGTAAATTATTTGGGGGAAATTCTGTGGTCTGTTTTTTGTAGGTCTCTTAATTTTTAGATCCCTGAAGATCTCCTGGTTAAGCCAGGATGGTCTCTTGCCATACCTCCTATCGTTCCTACACAGTGGGATAGTTTGCTCTTGTGCCCTTAATAATGAATAATAATAATGAAATAATGAAAAACCGCCAACTGTCTTCAATTGTTTTTCCCCTTAGACTTGCTTCCCATGGGATCTGACCTACCAACTCCCTGAGTTTGCTGAAATCTGCCTTTTTGAAATCCATTCTTTATTTTGCCATTCTCCCTCCTACCATTCCTTAAAATCATGAAGTCTATCATTTGGTGATCACTTTTACCCAAGCTGCCTTCCACTTTCAAATTCTCAACCAGCTCCTCCCCATTTGTCAAAATCATCTCTAGAACAGCCACTCCCTTAGTAGCTTTCTCCACCTTCTGAAATAAAAAACTGTCTCCAATACACTTTGAGATCTTGTATAATGGGCCTATTGATTACGGGTCAGTAGCAGAGCAGTGTGGAGAAACTTGGAGCACACTGACACTGCGACGAGCCGCATTTGTCCTTCATTATCACACGTGCTACACCAATAGTATTTAAAGTAGAAAATAACAGTGAGCAAGCGGTACCAAAAAAAGCCTAGAAGCCAAGAGAAGCAGAAAATAATGTGTTTTCCTAAAATAAGTGCATATTAGTTTTCTGACAGTTTCATTGTTATATTCTGCTTACTGGCTGTCAGAAAGTTTACAAAAAAAAGAGTAGACAGCTCCTCTTGTGACTACAGCCCAAAGGAATGTTGTTGGCTTTAGCAATTTAATAGCCTGTTCCTATCAGCAGCAGCATTTAAAATACGTCTCCTTACTAGTGAATTTATCTACCAAACCCAACACTGGCATAGATGCTAGTTGTACATTTTTCACCCCGTAGAGGCCTCGTATCAGATCATTATTCACTCCCATCAGTACCTTCCATATTTTTTATTTTCTTTGGTTTCCATCGCTGGGATTGCAAATATGATGATGAAAACAGACATTGCTTTGCCTTTTCTAAAACCTTTTATAAAAAGCCATCGCCTCTAGAAACAAGGCCTTTATCTCCACCAGAACAATGTTTAATTGGTGACAGTCGGCAATATCTATTCACCAGAGACAGCAAGACTGGAACTCCTCTTTAAAGTTTCCAAACTTGTTGGTGCAAGAACGGAAAATATGCACAGGCAGAGAAAAGGTTTCAAATAAATGTGTTTTTAGAATATTTTTAAGTAGTATTGTTCACACATACTTTCTGTAATGGATTTTCAATACACCTCGCCTTTAAATAAGAAGTCCCTTGTACATTAGGATCTGTCTTCACTGCTCACTTAACCTGAGCTCCTGTTCAGGAGTTGCCCCAACCTCCACTCCCATTTGCACACAAAACCCTCTGACCCAAGTTTGGGGACGCTTCCAACCTGGGCTAGCTGGCCCAGCCTGAGGCAAAGGCTAAACCCTGAGCGAGGCTTTCACGCAGGCTGGTAACCCACTCACTTTATGGAGGGGATACAGGATAAATCACTCCAGTGCTAATAGTTCTCCAATGCCTTCCCACAATTCCCCGTGTGCCCAGAAGAGCAGACAATTTATTCCCTACTTCACTAGGAAAGCAAACAGAGCAGCTCAGCTTACTGCAAAGCAACCATGAATATGCACCAGAAGCCCCAGCGACACACATGGGTGAGTGCAGCACCACTGTGCACACAATAAGTGGAGTGTGGTTTTGCACTGATCACACCTGGATTAGGCTATCCTAGCTACTGATCACCCATGTTAACCTTACAGTGACTACATACACCTTACTTAGCACTGAAAGTTATTGCTCATTTTTAAATGCCCACATTAGTACTGTTGTACTATAATTGCTCATTTGCTCAGATCATTTTATATCAGAGGGGTAGCCGTGTTAGTCTGGATCTGTAAAAGCAGCAAAGAATCCTGTGGCACCTTATAGACTAACAGATGTTTTGGAGCATGAGCTTTCGTGGGTGAATACCCACTTCCTCAGATGCATGAGGAAGTAGGTATTCACCCACGAAAGCTCATGCTCCAACACATCTGTTAGTCTATAAGGTGCCACAGGAATCATTTTATATTTTCACTAGATGAGTAAGTTAGCTTTTCCCAGTCCCATCAACTGGGCAAAAGGTAGGCAAGTATATTGTGTACCTACAGCACTCAGTTTTCATGCTTGCTTTGCGGGGCTATCCTACTATGCTGTCTGTAAGTGCAGAATAGCTATTTTGTAGAATTGGCTCTGTTAGGGCTGTGTAAATGTTTTGCATTGAAATGACGTAAACTCTAAACTAGCCCAGGTGCTGTAAATCAAAGAACAGACCACTGGCCTCCACTCAGAGGGCCAGGGTCCAAACATCGGCCATCCTGGAAAAGAAGGTTGACAAAAAGCTAGTATCATTGGGTTCCCATCCTACTTCAGAGCAGGGGTATTCCTCTCCTGGCTCCATTTTTCTTCATGTAAAATGAAGAGAACCATATGCAGAGGGGCCAGGGGAAGGAGAAGCAAGGGGAGAATAGGCACAATTAAAACAATACAAATGTAAACTCTACCCAGGGCATAAATTTATTCTGGTATTTACACTACGCCCATCACCATGGTACCTAAGCACCTTCTAGTAGCACTGGACATGACTGACCGACACCTCTCTCGCATAGTTCTTTCCTTCCAGCTCTCTTCCTCCTTGCCAATAAGAATATTTTACTAAAAATCCACAAAGGTATTATTTACAAATGCTCTGCTTTGCAAGGGGAAGTGGAAGAAACATGGCTTGCACTCTGAACTCAGCATGGGATAGTTTGTGGTCAATCCTGTGGTAACTCCCTCTTGGGCCAGCCTCGCTTATGGGGAGCTCTGCTAGCCTAGATACACAGAAGACTGCAAACCCCTTTGGACAGACAGTCTTTCTACTTGAATAACTTTTAAAACAAAAAGGAGGACCAGTTTTGCAATCTCAAAACAAAAAACAAAAAAACAGATTCATGAACCTTTAGCTCTTCAAGATAAAATGCTCTGTGTACCTTTAAAAAACACCAAGCTATTATTACTGCCATTATGTTACCACTTTAGGTCTACCCTGTAAACACTACTGGGAACTATCTCACTGAAGTGACCAGGCCTACACCCACTAGTCAGCACTACGTCCTTTGTAAGTGTATGCAGGGATCACTCTTCCAGCTGGGCTAGGTCTACACTGAGAAGTGGCACCCTTAGAATTAGTAATAGCAGTTAGGGATGTGTCTTTTAATGGCATTTTTATAATCAGCAAATGCTCTAGAGTGGATGCAGATGCATTTTTATGCCAGTATAACTGCATCTGTTCTAAGGCTTTCGCCAGTATAGCTTACTTGACTCAGGGAACTGATTTAAGTTATGCAAAAAATTCTCTTGCCAGCGTAAGCCGTACTGGCAAACTTTTTCTAATGTAGATTAGGTCGAGATGAATTATTTTCCCTATTCATGTTTTCTCCATCACCCCACCCCATCCAATCTGTCCTCAAAGAAGATATAAAATGCTCAGAAGCACCAAACAGAGAGAATGACTCTGCACAGGTTAAGTTAGCAAGATATAAAACTCACTCCCAAGAAATAAATCTAATGGGTCCAAAATTTCTTAAACCAATCAATAGTTTAATAGTGTGGACAGAGTGCGAGGGAATGTATCAAACCACAGCAGTACCAAAAGGAATTAAAGATAGCCATCTAGGAATTGGAACTATTAGCTTTCCGCACAATTACATAGGAGACCAATTGTAGCTCTGTCCAAAATGTAAACATCTTTATAGACAGCATCAAGGAAACAGGGCAGGAGAAGCAGGGTATCAAAACTAAAAAGCTTTCACACCAATAAATGTAATCACTAAGCAACTATTAGCCAGTCTGAAAAGAAAATGAAAGAATAATGAAGGGCTCTATGGGTCTCAATTGCAGTAAAATCGTCCATATTTATTTTTGTTTTTACTAAGCCTTCATAAATATTATGGTCCTGATTTTATTGGCAGTGGGAGGGAGGATTTGATGGGATACATTTAGTCTTGGACTTCCAAGACAGCTTTTCCTCGATGACAACTGCCAAGGAATGACAGCATGGCTATTGTACCCCAACCAGGGGACAACACTCGGAACATGAAAATCAAGCTATGGGCTGGGGATTATTTTTTTTCCTCTCCTCTGTTCTGGTCATTTTGTACTAGTTTTAATTCCAAAATGAGTAATAAGAGCAGAAGACTTTCAGAGTAAAGCACAAATAATACAACTGCACTTCTGTTTTTTTGTTAGGCCTTGATTTTGAGCACAGTCCTTGCGATGCAGGACCCAGTTTATCTGGGAAGACTGGGATGTACAATATATTTCTGTGGATAGGAGGGAGAGAGTTTTCAAGTAAGGTGAGCATGTTAGGAGACATTGCCTAAAATAAAACAAAGTTTTCTCTCAGAAACAAAGGGATCTGCTGTAATAAACACACAACATCAGACAATTATAGATTATTACAATATCGAGCTCTCATGTAGCACTTTTCAGCAGATCTCTAAGCACTTTGCAAAGGTGGTAACAGTATTATCACCACCACCATTTCACAGATTGGGAAACTGAGGCAGAAAGGGGCAGTGACATTCCCAAGGTCACGTGATAGCTCAATGCCAAATCCAGGGGAAAACATCTAGGTCTTCCAAGTCCCAGCTAGTGAGCTACCTACTAGGCAAGACTACTTCCCTCCCACCTTTCACGCTGAAGAATCCACAAACACTTTACAAAATTATAGCCCAGTCCCTGCAAATGATTAAATATGTGGTAAACTCTACTCAGCAGTCCCATGGACTTCAATGAAACTTCTCCTGGAAATGTTTTCTACAGAATCAGCTTCTTAAACTGAAATACAGGCTGTAAGAATCATTTCACCCATCACTGACAAACATCCACTTCCTCCAAGTTGAAATGTGCAAATGGTTCAGCAGCATGCAGCAATATTAGGCAACCATTTTAGGCAGGAGGTGTAAAAGAATATCCTGTTGAAACTGCAGGGGGAATATAATAACAATCCAGTTGGAAAACGAATAGGACATTTGTATTAACAACCCTATTCCACCAATGGCTGGGACATTGTTTTTATGTCCTATCCACAGTGCTGCAAACTCATGCCATTTTAAATCACAAATATTCCTTTTTTAAAAACAAAAAACAAAAAAAAGAACACAAAAAAACCCACACACACCTCAGATCAGGGAATCAGATAATTCCATGATAATTACGTCCTTTCATTATATCATATATACAGTACATGCCTAGCGATCCTGGTTGTTAAACTTTTTCCATACATGAATCCTAAAAGCTCAAAACCTCTCAACATTTTTGTATTTAAATCTCATTGAAAATCATCAGTCAGGGCCATGAAAACAAACACTTGGCAACGGCAACAGTGTATCCAAAAAAGGATATTCAAAACAGACCTCTCCAGTTTGGAACTGACTCAAGACTCCTTATCGAGTCACCAACACAATTCCTGTCAGTATCTACTGTAGGAGTTCGTTGGGTATTTCCCATCCATCCCCACCCTAGCTGGCTTGAGAGCCCATGGGATCGCATCATAAAGCAGCATTGTTAGAATATAGATTTTCAGGCCTGCCTGTAAAGGCCTAGACTTAAAGAACTTAGGTGTATTTTTATCACTTAGCTAGTTACAGGGGTATAAAAGCAAAGAATCAAAATCAGTCTGCCTGAGTATGGGCCTTCTCTCCCTAGGATAGGCGGAGGCCTGGTTCTTAGCCTAAGGCCTTTGGCGAAGCAACAGGGGCAGCCATAAGCCGGGAAGCGAACGGTCACATCCTCACATTCCAAACCAGTTGCGTTGAAATAAGGTGATGCTGCACTGTTAGGAAGACAATCCTGTCCTGATAGTGCCCATCACCATCAGATAAAGAAACAGATCTTACGATAGGTAAAGAACACTTGGTTTGATAGCATCCTGTCTGGCAATGGGTGTGGCTGTGACTTTTCTATTGTTAATTTGTCTGGTTCGCTAATTGTCTCCGTGCGCTGTATCATTAATTTTGCTAGGTGTAAGTCAATGAGGGGGTAGTGAGATATAATTGGTTAAAGAATTATGTAACAATATGTTAGGACTGGTTAGTTAAATTTCAGTAAAATGATTGGTTAAGGTATAGCTAAGAATATTACTATATAAACTGGGGTCAAACAGGAAGCAGGGGGAAGAGAAATTGGAATCATGTTTGCTAAGGGGGGAAAAACGGGAACAGAATAGGGAACGGGGAAAAGGGACACAGACAAGGCTCTGCGGTGTCAGAGCTGGGAAGGCGGACGCGGGGTAAACGTTCTGTGGCATCAGAGCTGGGAACAACACACTGGGGAACAGACTATCGGCATATAGAGATAAGCCCGACTGGCATGAAGGGCTTTGGAATATGCTTGCTTGGAAACTATCCCCAATAAACATCGCATTGTTTGCACTCGGACTTCTGGTCTTCTCCTTTCTGTCTACGTGACAAGAATCAGGGGACAGGGTAAAGGGTAAGCCTTTTAATTAGTATGCATGCACACTATTATTTAAATACATATAAGTCACACACACACACACACACACACACACACACACACACACAGAGTTTGTCAACTTTCTGAGACAAAGACTGTTTGCAGGCTTGGAAGAACTTGATTTTTTCATCGTTTTGACCGAAAATATCAATGTATTTATAAGAAGTTTTCTACTTTCATGGATTCACATTTTCAGAGTTGCAAGAAATTTGGGGTGAGAGGGACAATTATTTCAATTTTTGTTATCGGAAATATTTTTTTCCATCTGTTTGTGTGTGCCCAGTGAAACTGATGATTATTGACATTTACAGACAAAAACTGAATCCTTTCAAGCCTGTTTGTTTACATGCTTCTACAGTACCTAGTGCTATGAAACCCTGATCCTGTATGAATGTCTCTCACAAATTTCTCCTTTCAAAAGGTAACTCTGATTCAGAAAAGCCATCAAACGATGTAACTCTCTTCAGATATTTGCTATTGAGTCAAATTGTAAATGACAGCTATAAAATAAAATTACTCATACTTGTAAAATGATGGGTGAGGAGACAGACAGAAAGACTAACGATACATTTCCAGTGTTGCATAAGCTGCAACTCTGAGTTGTCAACACTGGAGTCGTGAATCATATACACCTTTATTACGGTGATATTAGTCAGACACTGTACTCAGTTCAAAACAATTATATTTCCTTGTAAGAGGCGTCCTTTCTTCCACGTAAGCTGTCATTACCACTTATACAGGTCACAATTAACTCAGACGCATCAATAAGGATTTAATAGCTATCTAAGAATGCAGGTTTGAAACACCTTTCGAGTTTCGCAAGAAAAATAATATTGGATCTCTATCATTCAGTTGTCTGAACTCGGTACCAGATCTTTCATGATTAATGGCAACCAAATGGATTATATTTGGATACCACCGTATTCTTAAAACAGCAACTATGAAAGCCTTCAACAGTCAATAAAATGATCCGGTAAAGTTATGACTGCATTGTATTCTTGAGCATGTGTAACTAGGCAATTCACCAGCTGACCTGTTAGTTATACCTCAAAACACACCCACAAAGCTTTAGACTATTACAGGCCCAAATCCTAGAATTTCTTTTCCCTTTTCAGTCACATTCATCAGTGAGTAGGCTATTAGAGACATCACCAGTGTCTGGAAAAACTATTTTAGACTCCCTGCTGGCTCATATAATGTACATGCTTAAAGGCAGTTTTTGCTTCCCTTTCTGGTTATGAAGGAAAAAAGGCCGATCCCTAATGAAACATTCTAAAAAATGAATCTAGTTATTTTGTTACATTTGGTGGTTATTAGAATTCACAACAGCATATGCAGTAATAAACACATTTCCTTAAAAACCAGCCGCAACTAAGCTGAAGCAACATGCTCTGCCTCAGAGAATTCACAAGTCATTTACAGGCAAAGAATCAGACTTTAATTCTTCTATATTATGACCTTTAAAGTCAACCTGAAAAAAAAATATCACAATTTATGAAGTTATCTCAAGGCAAAAAGGCATGCAAATGTATCAGGACAGTAAGAGTGTAATAACTGTTGAATTCTGTGCAACTATTATAATGAAATTAAGTCTTTCTGGATTTCCACTGCAGCTCTGGCAATATGCCACCATACTGTGCTGTTGGTGGAAATGCAAACCTGCTATCCACTCTAACAGAATAAGCCTGATCAGTTACTGAATTATGAATGTTCTAGATTTGGTCAAATATTTTAGACAGGTATTTTCACATTGGCATCCAAATATTCTGCATTTTGCAGCCATCACTTTTGGCAGGATTGACTTCAGGTTTTTTCCAGGGCTCCTTTTCTGGGATTTTTCTTCAAATTGTAGATAGTGGAAATACTGAACAATCTCTTTTCATGGTAACAGAGATGTACAGTAACTCCTCACTTTAAGTCATCCCGGTTAATGATGTTTCGTTGCTGATCAATTAGGGAACATGCTCATTTAAAGTTGTGCAATGCTCCACTCTTACATTGTTTGAGAGCCTGCTTTCTCCACAGCTGGCAACCTCCCTATGTCACCCTCTCCCTCAAGCGCCTCCGGCCCCCACGGATCAGTGCCTTCTCCGCCCCACCCATGGCAATCAGCTGGCTTGCGGCATTTCAAGGTCAGGGGGGAAGGAGGAGGAGCGAGGAGTTAGCACGCAGGCTTCCCCTCCCTCCCCAACACCGCAAGCCAGCTGATTGCCCTGGCCAGGAGGGATGGGGGGAGGGAGGGAGAGCCTGTGCTCGAAGTCCTCACTCCTTCCCCATACCTCCTGCCCCCTAAACACCACAAGCCAGCTGACTGCCCCAGGCAGGAGGGAGGGGAGAGGAGCGAAGACTCAGCACGCCTCCCCTCTGCCCTCCCGCCCCTGGTGCTTGCAGAGTAGGAGAAGCTACCGCTGCTGTGCAACGTGCTTCTCCTAGCCCACAGCACCTTCAGCCTCCTTGTCTGCCTCATCTCCAGTGCCAGTGGGGTGTGCCTGTGTGGGGTACGGCAGGGGCACCTCCCAACTATAGTATGGTACAGTATGTTTGTAAACACACAGCATGTGCACACTACTCCCACCCCCCCAGCGTAGTATTAAAGTGCTTGTTTAAAATGTATTTAATGCCTTTAGCCTGGCAATAAAAATTCCCTCAAACTTAACCCCCCCGCCCCATTTACACGAATTCTTATGGCGAAATTGGATTCGCTTAACATCGTTTCACTTAAAGTCGCATTTTTCAGGAACATAAACGACAACGTTAAGTGAGGAATTACTGTATTTACACACAAAACGTGGAGTCCATGCTCTTCAGCTATCTGCAAACGTCCATGACATAGTAACAACAAATAAAAGCTTGTGACATTTTAGCTCCACACCAGGAAAAACAAGAATTCTGCTAGAATCATTGAAGTCAGATCCCTTTGATGTATCTCTCGGGTTCTAAATTTCCTGTCTGTAGACTGCTGCGCTGGTATTAAAAAACAAAATCTCACTGTCAAACAATACTAAGGCAATAAATTCTCAAAGTAAACCGGAGACAGACTTCAGATTTCATTGGTCAAGAAATTTGCAGTCTAAAAGACCGTGTTTGGGTCTAGTTATTTACCAGATCCAGCAACTGTAACAGATATTAAAGCTAAGATAATACTGTATTCTACTCCTCCTCCTCCTCCTCCTCTTCCTCAATTTCCTTTGACAGACCGCCTCATCCTAATAGTAAATGTGCAGACACACTGACAAACACACAAAGAGAAACTGTGATTCACTATATGGCGACACAGCTGATCAAGCCACACCAAAAAAAAAAAAAAGGGAAATGTTCAATCGCCAACACAGTCAGGTTAAACCTACTCTTCTTTTGGCCTTATTTAAATGTACAATTGGTGTCAGACTTCCACATGGTTTTGGCAAGGTGATCTACTATACTATCTACTTCATCTCCTATTTAAGGGCTACGTAAGCTCAGAACCTTCTGCACTCCATAAATAGGTGTTACCAGGAAAAAAAAAATCACCATCATGAGTGGTATTTCAATATCTACATAATTTAGAGAGGAAGCATGACCTAGCAGATAGGGCCATGAACTGGGACTCTGAAGCCCTGGATTCTATTTCCAAACTCGGTCACTGACCTGCTATATGATCTAGAATAAATCACACACTCTCTCTGGCTAAGAATTTTTTTTTTAAACGTGTGTACCTCAAGATAGGCTCCTAAATCCATATTTAGGCACCTATTTAAGCAGCCAGATTTTCAAGAATACTGAGCACCCAAGCATTTCCACTGCTACAGCAGTAGCTGTTGTGCATTCACAAACTTTTGAAAAATAATCAAGTCATTTACTAAATTTTAAGTTCCTTCGGGCAAGGACCATATTTTCCCTCCTCTGTCTGTAGCACAACTAGCACACCCTGGTCCGTGATTGGAGCTCCTAGGCCCTACAATAATACAAATAAATTATAACAGGCTTACAAGTTCATACTTAGGCACTTAACTTTAGGCACTCATTTCTGGGAGTCTTGCATCCCTATGACTAAGTTTTCTCATCTGTAAAACAGGACTAATACTCCCCCACCTCACAGGGATCCTGCAAATAAAAAAGGATTCAAGTTTATGAGGCGCTCCAAAACTAAACTATTTTGATGGACAGCACGTATAACTACATAGATAGATAGTGATGACTATGGAGCTGTAAGTACCTTGCATTATAAGGCTATGGCTACATTTGGAATTTCAAAGCGCTGCCCCGGCAGCGCTGCGGGAGCGCTGCCACGGCAGCGCTTTGAAGTGTGAGTGTAGTCAGAGCGGCAGCGCTGGGAGAGAGCTCTCCCAGCGCTGCATGTAAACCACATCCCTTACGGGTGTAGCGTGCAGCGCTGGGAGCCGCGCTCCCAGCGCTGCTGCCCTGATTACACTGACGCTTTACAGCGCTGTATCTTGCAGCGCTCAGGGGGGTGTTTTTTCACACCCCAGTTGCAACGCTGTAAAGTGTGAGTGTAGCCAAGGCCTAAGCAGAGGAAAGTATCTGGAGTGTTCAGTGTTTGGTGCTTATAGTGTGAACAACAGAGACTCAGTCACTTTCAGTGGGTAATTACTTTCTAAATGGGCTTCAGCGCAAATAAACTTGTGAGCTAATAAACTACTACTAAAAAAGAAAACAACCTCTAGAATTAATCTAATGCCATTATTAATAGAGAAATACAACCAGAGAAATATTTGCTTAAAATAGATATTCAGTAGTGCTACAAAGAATAAGGTTTTCCGATGCAGCCTGTGTAATATCCCAAAATTAAAAGCGGGAGTCCTGAGAACTGCAGTTTATAGATGCCTCCCAGTGTTATCCAATTATACAATGCCCAGGGGATTCGTTTTATAATCAAAATTGAGCAGAATTCAAATATAATGGGTTATTAAAGACTAAAAGACTCTAAATTTTCCTCCTCCTTAAGGGAAATGGGTGAAGTTTCTTTCACAATATGCTTAAAGTATAATGCCACCGTTCTTTCTTTTTTTTTTTTTAAGTAAATAGATTATTAATAACCCTCTCCTCCTTTGACAGTTGTTCTTAAGAAGCTAGAAAACAAGAGGTTTCCCAACTACTTCAGTCTTCTCCATTTAGCTAATATGGATTTTCTTAGTCTGGTCTTTCCTCAGAGGGCATGTCTACACTACAGCTGGGAACCAGCCTCCTATCCCGAGTAGACCAACATGCGCATGCTCACAATGTCCATGCTACTATTTCTGAGTGCCAGCTCAAGCAGAGGTAGCCTGTATCTGTCTACCTGGGCTGAGAGGTTCTTTCCCAGCTGCTGGGTAGACAGAACAACATATTCCTGTCTCTAGGGTTGTGATCTTGTCAGCACAGCCCTGCATGGATACAAAAATGTGGATCCGACCCGCATCCGCCAGGCTTAACCCATGATCTGACCCCCGATCTGCTAGCCATCTTTTACCTGTATCAGCACCTGCAGCAGCAAACCATTTCACAAGGGCTAGCAACTGGTGGGGGGGGAGGTGGAGGGGCGTCTTGAAGGGAAGAGGCAGTGCAAGAGTGGGGACTAGGGGTATGGGGCAGCATTGTAGGTGAGGAGAAGGGGCGGCGCAGAAGCGGGGGAAGGGATGGCACATCACGTGCTGCTCCCGGGGGCTCGTGAGTGATGACACACGGCAGCAGCAGTGCATGATGCACCACAGTAGGGTGGGGCCCCGGGCCCCACCCACTCCAATCCCTATTGCCAGGAGTGGATCGTGCTGCCCAGGAGCTGGTGGGTCAGGCCAGGAATGGGAGTGCAGCCAGTACTGCTACGCCGGGCCATGGTGGAGACGCTGGCACAGTCCAAGGGATCAGAGCTGCTGGACAGGAAGCGGCTGGACTGGCTGCTACCTGCTGGCCCCGAGCACATTGCACCCCCTGGCCTGCCTGAGCCCAGCGCTGAGGGTCCTGCGCTGCCAGTGAATAGAGCCCTGTGCGATTATATCTGCATCCGATCCACTATCTGCAAAAATGGCCCCCTAATATGAAGTGGATATTCACAGATTTGCAGGGCTCTACTTGTCAGTTCTAGCAAGCTAAGCCAAACCAGGGCTGGTCAGTACATATATATGGTGTGGGGATAGAGACACAGGTGTCCACTGAACTGTAAGGTGACATTCAGAGTCAGTACCAGCAGCGTTTCAGCATGGCTCTGAGCAGGAGAAGGAGAAAATGTAAACCTTAGGTCCTTAACCACTCCAAAACATTTCCAAGACATTAAAGACCATTTTGGACGTTTCAGTTTAAGTCTTCTCCCAATATTTATAGCTCATAGATTCATATAGATTGAAGGGCATAAGGAACCAAGGTGGTAAACTAAGCTGGCCTCCCTCTATGCAACAGAGGCCATAGATTTCACTCGATAATTCCTCTGCATGAAGTCCATAATGTCTGGTTGGGCTAGAGCATCATTTTGCAAAAAAAGACATCCATTCTTGATTTAAAAAGACTTCAAGTGACAGAGTGCAACATGTTTCTTTGTAAATTGTTTTTATGGTTAATTAATTACCTTCACTCCTAAGAAATTGTGCTCTATTTCCAGACATACTATTACTAATTAAAAGAAAAGTACTGTTTATTAATTTTAAGTCATTTTTAATAATTAATTATAGAAGAACTCGGTAATAAGAATTCCATTTATATATTTGATCAAGTAGACCATAAAAATGAAATGCTAGCTTCCTGAAGTGATGGGGAAAAAATGTTTAAAAGATTAATACCCAATGGTCATCTATATGGTTCCAGGCACGAGCTTCTTCCATATGTACCTATTATAAAAGATGGCTATTTTAAAGATATTGCATCAGTTTCACCTTACTCCAGCAAAGCTTTAAATATATATATCTTAAGACAAGTGATCAGTGCAGAGGGGGATGTGGTAATACAGGATACTACTATGCTTTTAGCCTCTGATATATCTTGTGGCAATGAGTTCCCCTGGCTGATTAGGCACTGAGTAAAGAAGTGCTTCCTTTCTTTAGGTTTAAATTTGTTGCCCTTCACTTTTGTCAAATGTCCCCTTTGTATTAGGGGAAAGGGCAAACACGAGCATACAACTTCCCTACCATTAAATTCTTTGGTAAACTTCTACCTTGCCCCTTTGTCTCCTCTCTAAACAAATCTCTCCTGTATGGAAGTTTTTTCCTATGCCTCTAATCACACAATTTGACCAAGGCAGCTAATTTTCAAGTTGGATTGTGATTCTTTGTGTTATGAATCCAGTCTTTCCCTAAATATTGTATGGATTGATATATAAATTTGAACTACGCTATCACAAAGACTATTATTTAGAAAGACCAGCACATCTCCTTGAAGTGGTCAGCTACATACTCCGGGAACAACTAAAGCCCTCTCAACTCAGTTTTTCATATTGCCACCATAACCAGGCAAAGCTGGAGTGTTTTCATTCCAAATTACCTCTTGAATGGCAAAACCCTCTGGAATATCTGTATTTTCTATCCACAGAGTCTAAGAAAAGGCTGCAAACCAAACAAAAACCCAAACAACAAAAGCCGTGGTTGCTGTATGTTGGGTATCCAGTCTCATTTAATCCACCTTAGCATGGACAGGTGGATAAGGGTACAAAGGAATTTGTATCTGGCTGCAATCTTCAGACATACAAAACCAGAAAACTATCAGATCTGGCAAAGTCTTGGATCAGCAGGAAGCTGGAACACCACTTGAATGTTTCTGGAAAAGTGCAGAGAGAAGAGAGAGGACATCTGATCGCTCACATCCCCCCACCTTCCAATATTTAATAAAGGGGAGGCAGTAACCCCATGTCCATCCCATTGTTTCTCTCTCCCTTTAACGACCTTTAACAGCCTTTTCTGCTGCCATGTTCACCTTCAAAATGTGAACAGGTCGCTACAGCTGAATGCCTGTTAGAGTGACAAATCTGGGACCCCAGTGACGCCAGTGAAACCTGGAGCATTGTGGGGAATCTCTGCTCTCACCTTCAATCAATCTTCAGCTGTGGAGCACTGACAAAACTGCTGCTGCAAGCTGCCTCCTGTCTGCTGGTAGCTGAACCAGCTCCACTACTGGGCTGCCAGATTGGCCGCTGGCCACAAGAAAAGCAGAGAAACAAAAAGGAGCTGGCTCATCTGTTACAGCGCAGAGAGAGCGCGCAAGCACGGGAGAGCACGCACATGTGCTGTTTGCCTCCTCTCACCATCAGCAGCACAGTTAGGAGAGAGAGAATGGAAGCCACATGGAAAGTGGACAAAAACCAACACCCCAGTCTCTCCCCTCTTTCAAGCCCAGAAGAGAAGGCTGCACCAATGCGTGGAGCGGTGTGCTTCTAAGGGTATGTCTACACCACCCACGTTACAGCACGGCCGCGCTATGACGTGGGCGCTATAGACATGTTTTATTGCAGGGGGAAGAGCGCTCCTGGCGATAAAAAGCCCACCCTACGCTCCCAGTGATAAAGCGCTGACTATACTGGTGCTTTTTAGCGCTGAAAAGCACCAGTATAGACAGCAGGGTGGCAGTACAGACACAACCTAAGAGGAGGAAGGAGAGAATGTGTTGTAGAGAAAGGGAAAGAGGCAACGTAACACAGGGCTGCCCAGAGGATTCAGGGGGCCTGGGGCAAAGCAATTTCAGGGGCCCCTTCCATAAAAAACTACTCGAATCGGGCCCCACACTTCCTAAAGCCAGCCCTGCAAGCGGCCAATAGCCAGCTAGGCACACAAGACATCAAAGTTAAACTCAAGCACGGAATATGGTGTTAGAAGACAATCAAGTCCAGCATTGAGCCCAGTGACTTTATGGGCAGGCAGTCATATAATTCTACTGGCCAAGTTAACTCATTTCCCAAGAGGTACCAGTTAGCACAAATACAACAGTCTGGCAAACTGTACACACACTAAACACTTCCACTTTGTTTGTTTTAAGTTCTTCACAGGAGGCCTTATCCTAAGTCCATGCAAGTTCATGAATGGGAGTTTTTCCACTAAAAGAAGGGTTTGAACTGGGCCCTGTAACCCAGTTTCACTTTGCCAATGCAGAATTAGGTCTAAAGGAAGCTAAAACAAGCTCAGTACTGGCCTTTATGCAAATCACCTGAGTGCAGGAAGAGTTTGCTTATTTTTATTTGCATCTCAGGGCTTGTCTACATCACAAAGTTGCAGCGCTGGTGAGGGGGTTACAGCGCTGCAACTTAGGAGGTGTACACATCTGCAGGGCATCACCAGCGCTGCAACTCCCTGTTTGCAGCGCTGGCCGTACTCCCGTTTTGTCTCGGGTGTAGAGGATCCAGCGCTGGTAATCAAGTGTAGACACTTACCAGCGCTTTTCTTGACCTCCGTGGAATAAGCAGGTATCCCAGCATACCTGAAGAAGCCTCTGGTAATCAAGCAGGTCTCCTTCCCCGGTTTGCTCTCGCGTTCCCCGAACCCCCGAGCAAGCAGGTCTCCTTCCCTGCGGTTTGCAGGGGGGTTCGGTGAACGCGAGAGCAAACCGCAGCGAAGCTGGTCTCCTTCCCCGGTTTGCTCTCGCGTTCCCCAAACCCCCCTTGAAGCCGCCCAACAGCGCTGCAGTGTGGCCACATCTAACACCACTTGCAGCGCTGGTTGCTGTAAGTGTGGCCACTCTGCAGCGCTGGCCCTATACAGCTGTACTAATACAGCTGTAACAACCAGCGCTGCAAAATTGTAGATGTAGACATACCCTCAGATGTTTGGAAGTATAACGCAAGAGAAGGGTATACGAGCTTCTGTTGAGTCTTATGGGGAAAAAAACTCACTCTCCTTAATCTTCGTAAATAGAAAGGACAGAGCCTGAGGCAACTGTGTTAAAGATTTCAGGATCAAGTCCCTTAAAACAGATGAGGGGGAAGGGAGGACTGAATATGTGATCAGCCTTTGCAGTTTCACAAGGCATCTCTAGAGCATGCCTCTGCAACTTGCATCATTTCAAATTCCTGCTCTAACATGCTTGCCCCATACGGAAATAAACTCCATAGAAGAACCTAGAATAGATAGCAACCATGTCGATTTTTTTTTTAAACATAGGAATTTTCAGACTAGCTCAGACTCGTGGTCCACAGTCCAGTCTGCTTCAGAGGAATCTGCTTCAGAGGAAGGTGTAATAGCCCCAGACTCCAAGGAGCAGATTGTAGGTCTCACCCCAATTTCTAACTCTTAGATTGGCTTAAGCTCTGAAGCATTAACTGCCCCCCCCTTTTTTCCGTCCATCCGTCCACCTAGAAGAAGTGACAAATTAAAACCCCAAAAAAATGTCCAAGCACCCCAATATAAATCACTGAACTATTTTCAATTTGTGTATCTAACTAGGTTTTTGTTGAAACTACACTGTGGAAGTACCTTGGCATATCATCCCTCAGACAGACAGACGGCTTCCCCTCACTGTTCAGCATCTGCTAACTTACCACATGACACCCAACAGAGGCAGAGCAGCGAATTATGCAGTAGCTAGGCAAAGATATGGTCGTCTCATCAGAATAGGTACATGTAAATAAACATCTGCCTGGCTGATCCAAGGGAAGAAACCATCTTAAAGCAGGCTGTTCTATCCAAACAAAAAAACTAAAAAAAAAACCCCAAACAAACCAGAACCACATTTTTCATATTCAGTTTAACAGGAGTGTCCTTATTATGGGCATTGTAGAGCATTCATCACAAGTTGTAACGGCACCGAAGAATTAAGGATCAGAGAGGAGGCTCAGAGCTTCCGCACAGATTTAGGAGGCTATTATGATGTTAGGAATTAAAATTTCCTCCAACAAAGACGCTGAGCCTGAAGAAAGCTTTTCGTCTCCATAACAGCAGTTTTTAAAAATCCCAACAAAGAATCTAGATACAAATGCTCTCTCTACTCCCAGTGTCCCTCTTGCTATTATCAGAGGAACTGCTTAATCCAAATTTGTTGTGACTGTAAAATGCAGGCAGTTAATAGTTGAAACCAAAATTGAGTCATTCAGCTAGTGAACATCTCAACCAGGACTTCTGCCAAATTACCCTCCACGTTCAACATTAAAAACAAAAAATTTGCTACTTAGCTTTGAACATTTTCTTCTAAATACTTTTTGCCAATCAAACTGGAGAGTGCATACTGCAATTGTACTTGACTTTAGGCCAAAACAAATGACCAGCAGCCAACTAATGTTTCACTAACTCCAGAGAAATTCCTTACTGATCCTTGTCTGCTTACAAGGCCATGAAATGTTCTGTATCGCTTTAAAAAGCGCTTCTCAGGCCCCAGATAGGAATGCTGAAGGTACAGCGTTAGTCTGCAATGGGCTTGCACAAGCAGCAGGTAGGGGAAAGCATGACCTTACAGGGGCTTTTGTTAAGGCAGCACACAGGCATTCATTTCAAAAGTCAAGTCTTATCGGCTGTGCATCAGAAGGCTAAAAACCTAGAGCTCGCTCTCGCAAATGTGGCTCATTCAGAAATTAGTCTGCTGGATGTAAATGGGTTTAAAAGGTTAATACAATACAAGCTAGAGAAACAAACCTAAGACACAGAGGACTCCGCCATGAGGCCTGCTAAACTGCCTCTGCACCTTTCCCTTCTCACAGATGTAACTCGGATAACATGTCTACCTTGCTGTGGTTATTTCTTCCACGAGCCAATGAAAACTAAACATGCCGTCACAGACCCATTATTATTATTATTACGGAAACATCTAGGGACCCTGCTGTGTTGGCTGCTGTCCATATCCATAGCAAGAGAAAGCCCCCCCGCCCTGAACTGCTTACAGCCAAAGAGAGGAATTATCACCCCCACTTTACAGATGGTGAAATGAGGCACACAGTAACTTGCACAAGGCCTTTGGGAGATGTGGGAACCCATAAATCCTAGTTCAATGCCTCAACCATAAGACCATCCTTCCCCTCAACCTGTTATTACAACAAACAAACAAACAAACAGGGAACTGCAAGGAAGCACAGTCACTTGGGATCCCTGTGCATTTGTGTCTAATTGTTTATTTGTATTCCCACCTCCTCAGGACAGCAGTCATGCCCTATTCTGCAACTTTTACAGCATCTAGTGCACATACATCTAAATCTCCTTATATTTAGTATATTTAAAAAAACAACCCACACATGGCATGTGCTTAGGGCTTGTCTACATCAGAAAGTTGCAGCGCTGGTGAGGGAGTTACAGCGCTGCAACTTTGAAGGTGTACACATCTGCAGGGCACCACCAGCGCTGCAACTCCCTGTTTGCAGCGCTGGCCGTACTCCCGTTTTGTCTCGGGTGTAGAGGATCCAGCGCTGGTGATCCAGCGCTGGTAATCCAATGTAGACAGTTACCAGCGCTTTTCTTGACCTCCGGGAAGGAGGAAGCCTCTGGTAATCAAGCTGGTTTCCTTTCCCGGTTTGCTCTCTCGGTCCCGGAGCCACCCAGCAAACCGCAGGGAAGGAGACCTGCTTGCTCGGGGTTCCGGGACCGAGAGAGCAAACCGGGAAAGGAGACCAGCTTCGCCACGGTTTGCTCTCTCGGTCCCGGAGCCAGCCAGCAAACCGCAGGGAAGGAGACCTGCTTGCTCGGGGTTCCGGGACCGAGAGAGCAAACCGGGAACGCCGCGGTTTGCTCTCGCGTTCCCGGAGCCAGCCAGCAAACCGCAGGGAAGGAGACCTGCTTGCTCGGGGTTCCGGGACCGAGAGAGCAAACCGCGGCGAAGCTGGTTTCCTTTCCCGGTTTGCTCTCTCGGTCCCGGAACCCCGAGCAAGCAGGTCTCCTTCCCTGCGGTTTGCTGGGTGGCTCCGGGACCGAGAGAGCAAACCGCGGCGTTCCCGGTTTGCTCTCTCGGTCCCGGAACCCCGAGCAAGCAGGTCTCCTTCCCTGCGGTTTGCTGGCTGGCTCCGGGAACGCGAGAGCAAACCGCGGCGTTCCCGGTTTGCTCTCTCGGTCCCGGAACCCCGAGCAAGCAGGTCTCCTTCCCTGCGGTTTGCTGGCTGGCTCCGGGACCGAGAGAGCAAACCGCGGGGAAGCTGGTTTCCTTTCCCGGTTTGCTCTCTCGTCCCGGAACCCCCCTTGAAGCCGCCCAACAGCGCTGCAGTGTGGCCACATCTAACACCACTTGCAGCGCTGGTTGCTGTAAGTGTGGCCACTCTGCAGCGCTGGCCCTATACAGCTGTACTAATACAGCTGTAACAACCAGCGCTGCAAAATTTTAGATGTAGACATGGCCTTAGACTCTTCCTAATCACAGCGTGCACTATTGTGATTACTGCACCATGCTACAGATGGGTTGACTAGAAAGGATCCATGGCATTTAGATGTCAAACGCCCCCTTAAAATCCAGGGTTTTCAGATCCAGGACTTCAGTTTAAGCCCGTAATACAAATGCAGCTGCAGAATTTGATTCTGGATCCAAGTTTAGATTTTAAACCCTAATATTTAGTGTTGCTTGAAGTGGGGTGTCTTTTGGACCAATTTCTTTAGTAACAAGGAGAGAACAGAATCACACACACACCCCTGAAACTCTCTTGGACAATCAATGGATATTTTCAGACCAATACATGGGGCATTATGAACAAATTTAAGAGAATCTGTGCACTACAGAAACTGCTTTAAAAAAAACTGTCCCAGGAGTGAATGAATGTGAATGGTTGGATATACAACGATGATTCATAGAATCAAACTGTCGCTCTAACTGGTGTACTAATGCAACGCTGTATCAAGCAAATATAAGTACAACGCCAATTTTTAAATAAAAAGCTAATGTAATTAGTAAAAAGCTAGTTTGCAAAGTGAGTGAGACTAGCAACTTTCCAGCTGGCAAAAGGAGAATCTCAAGTTTAAAAAAAAAAAAAAGTGGAATGGAAAGCAGTAAACACAATAAATAGTCTAGGCTTTTCTAATTTATATATTTGAAGTGTGTTCACCCATTGATCTATTGCAAATAGAACTTAACTTGATATGAAAAAAATCACTGGAAGTCTTGGCAGATTAGTAAGTGTCATATCAAATTAGACCCTTAACTATACTATCTGAGGAACGTACAAATGCATCATATTCTTAATATATTCTCTGCCTTCCAGACATGAATAGGTCAGAACAGCACAGAGACATAGGCAGCAACAGCAGAAAAGTAGAAACCCATCATACACACTTTTGGAGACAATTTGAGGATAGAGGGTTTTTTTTTTGTTTTTTTTTTAACAGTTAAACTCATTTACAGAATAGGGCTTGGGGAATGGCTAACAGCACAAGATGATAAGCAATTTACTCTATCAAGGGAAAGCAGCTTTGTACTTTCTACTGCACTCTCTGGATAGCAACAACGCTGAGATTCTAATCATAGATGGCAGCATGCAACACGGGTCTTGAAAAAAACTTTCCTGTTCTGCCTGCGTGCAAACATACTGGGGTGGTTTCAGGTTACTGGGGAGCTGAACTGAGCATTGTGGAATAGGGGCCATCCCTACGGTTGTGTTGCTTTGTTGTCTGAAGATCACATAAAAGAAAATCCGGGGTTCAGCAAAATACAGAACTTTGCAAAGTAATGTAATTAACCTACCTACCAGCGAGGCCTTGGCATCAGTATGTAACCATCTCCCCACCCACCTGCATCAGATTCCTAGCCCAGGTAACGGAGATGGTGGGGGGGGCCATATGTCCCACAGAAAACATGTCCAGAACCTGACTGTGTGTTTGCAGAGGGAATTTGAAGAAAGAAAGAAAGAAAGAGAGGTTTTCCTTTAATCAGGAGAAGGGGGAACAAATCTGCATTGTACAAGCCAAGTCAGGGATAAACTGTGAGATGAGTAAGAAGGATTCTCTCACTAAGGTGTCGGGAGGACTCATTCATCACTGTTATTTGTACTGCTTGACTATAAGCTCTCCTGGGCATGGACCATCTGTGTTGTGCATTTGTACAGCACCTGGCACAGTGGAACTGTGGCCACTAGGCACTACCACAAGACAAAATACAATTATAATAAATGGACACAAGTGCCGGACTCATGCTGGGTGCTGCACGAACCTGTACAAAGATGTGGCTCCAAAGAGGTGTTTTTATGTTTGTAAAGCTGTGCAACACTCAGGATTGTCTTGAATTCTCCCGCACCACTGCTGCTTTCCGTGCAAGTAGGCCTGGTGGAGATGCAGGACAGGCACAGCAATGCTGGAAGAATGGAGAATACCCAAAAACAAGTTGCAATATTCCACTTCAGCTTAAGTTACTGTCGCCCAAGAGCGCTTGAAGATGGCTCCAGAGCACGAACAGTTAACAACAGACTATCTTTCCAGGGTGGGGGAAAGCCTTCATGACCTAGGGACAGATTTGGCAGCCTTGTCAGAACACACATGCAGATCAACCACTTCAATCTTACTTAAGGAGTAACTTTCCATCCTGCATTCCTTCCTGTGGTGGGAGGGTCCACAAAGAGGCCACCTAGCACAAAGTAGCTGGTGCACATGAATTATCTTCCTTTGCATTCCCTTCCCTACACCAGGGTGCCATATTCTACCCTGTTATCTTAGGGAAGACTTGCAGCATCAGCATTTATGCTGGAAGATCTACAGCTCTCATTATTTCACTCTCACCTTGTTACATTTCTATCCCACTCAGGCATTGCTGCAGCAAAATGCCCGCTCTGCTTGCATGAGACAGATGCTCCTGTTCTCAGATTGCCCCAGGTCTGGAGGCTATCATGAAGGACGTGACCGAAATGCACTGGTGCTACAGTCGTTTTCTTGATTATTTTTTTTTATTTATTAAAGACGACACAATTTCAGCTATATTTAAAACTATAAAGGCACAGCTTCTCATCACTGGTCACTTGGGAACCGTTTGCAATGCTTTACAAGAGGATAGTTTTATTTTTCCTCCTCCTTTTAGCATTTATAAACCACTCCTCCAAGGCTATGCAAAATATAATCAATCAACACCTCCCAGTAGGTCATCATTCATCCCTGCCTCTTACAGGAAGAAAACAGAACACAAAGAAATGTGGAGAAGAGAGACGCTAGGGTCACAGTTCAGCAAGAAGAGCTATGTAGCTTGAAAACTTGTCTCTTTCACAACAGACGTTGGTCCAATAAAAGATATTACCTCACCTACCTCCTCTCAGTTCAGCACGGTATTTAAGCATAAGTAATTCTATTAACTTCAGTGGAATTTACTCACCTGCTTAAAATTAGGCAGGTATTAATGGCTTCATTCAGCAATATACTTAAATGACCTATGAAAATGAAGAGGTGTAACACCAGAGCCAGGCTAGAATTCAGGAATTCTTAACATGTGTGGCCTATCCAATCTTCCCTTTAACTTCTATGCCATCAAAATCCTTGATACAAAAACCCTATCTTCATTTACTCCCTACTGCATTGAGAAATCTATTTTAAAATTATATAGGTATCACAAGTGCTTTTAAATATCATGGCATGATCAAGCCTAAAAAAAACAAACCAAAGTATCGACTAATTTGAATATTCATTAAGTGACAGATGATTAAAAAAGAAACCTTAAAGAATTTACTTATCGCCCTCTTCAGAAAAATGCTAAAAGATCATGACATACTGCTTGAAATAGCAGTTGCTCGTATTCTTTAATATTACATCAAGAAAACAAAATGATCCACTCCTAAAGAAAAAAAGAGAAGAAACTAACTAAAATATTTATAGTATATATGGTCACAGTGGGTTAATTTGCATTTTAAAGGAAAACTGGATGCATACAAAACTAATGTTTTATTGCTATTTCTTGAAGATACACAAACGCATGATCTATACATATTAAGCCAAGAGTACCTTGTAAACAACTCTAATGGTATAAGCAAACATGATCTTAAGTAACAAAATGGTTTTATACTAAAAAAAAAAAAAAAATTTTTTTTTATTGTTATGGCCTCACATACTCCATTTTATCTGGCAGTAGCTAAATTAACGTTCAGGAGCCACAAACAATAATTATCTATAGCAAGCATGAAAGAAAGTCATGGTGAGGAAACAAAACTAATCTAATTATCAATGTACTTGATGCAAACACACACACACACACACACACACACACACACACACACACACACACACACACACCTTATTAGCCATATAGCAAAAGCCCAGTGTGCCTCCCTTTCAAATAATTACACAGCAAAAACAGAGGTTACAATTTTACTGCTTCCAGATAAGCACAAAAACTGAGGAGACTGGAAAAGAAAACAGCATCTCATGGCAAGATCTGCTGCCTGGAAATTTCATTTCCAGAGAACAAGTTAAGTGAAGGCTGATGCGAGACCCAGGTACGCTCTGAAGCCTGGCTGATTGATTGGAAGTCCACAGCCTGGCAGCTGGCTAGATTAAGAACTTAATTTCAAATACTACAAAATATAGAAACTGACTGGCCAAGATGGCTCCCTAACACTTGGACCCAAACAGAGAGTGAACAAAGCAGCCTCAGAAGAGTTTTCAGCCGAGAGTGACAGTCACTTAAAAAAAAAAAGAGAGAGAGTGAAATACACCTTTAATTATGTTAGATTCATTCATTCCTAGCCCATGTTTTTATTTCCTTCTTACACAGAAGAACAAAGTTCTCACTCCTTTACTTAGTTACAACTTGCGAGACAATCCTGAGCGTTCCTTACCTGTTTCGTTTTCTCATCCCCTATTCCATTTTGAGATCCACAGCCAGAGCACACTCAAAGGACTGAAAGAGGGCGTGATCACAAACCCCTGTCTGTTTCATACCTGCATGAGGGACACTGAGCATGCTCAAAAAGTTACTTACTGGCCAGCTTTTCAAGTAAAGGGGGCACGGGGGGGAAATCCCTTCCTTGTGAGCAGATTACAGATGGCACTTTACTGGATATCCTCTGCACAGTAGCCATTTCAAAGTGTTTACCAAAGAGTGGAAAGCGAGACATCGCTGTGGTGGGCACACAGGTGAAATTGCATAATGGTGGATTTTATTATTTTTATTTGTTTCATTTTCATAATAGGCTACTCAGACGAAGCTTTAAAACTCTGTGGGAATTTACGGTAGTTAATTTACTTCAAGATGTACCAATGACAACACAGATGCACAGAGACGCTGATGTATGGATCCCTCCCCTCCAATCACTGTACTGCATGGCCTCAGTCGCCCAGAAACTATCCAGTCTAACTGAACTCAGAACTTAGACAGGTTTTTCCCCCTCCCCGCCCCCCGATTGTATTCATCACACTGTCACTAAATGTGTACATAATAGTGAAATTTGGGTAGATGGCTAAAGACAGGTAGTGTTAAGAAGAACACAAAGTATCAGTGAGGAGAAGGCTTGGGGGACGCAGGCAGCTGGTAGATCTGCAAGGGGGTACACAATAAGAAAAGTCTGGGAACCTCGGAGTTACACTCCAAACCAAAAAGCATGTAAACTGCATATAGCAACATCTAATTTAAATGACTGGTGGGAAATAAACTGACGTAAAGAATGATGGTCCTGTGACGCAAGGCAGACTCGGGAGATCCAGGTTCAATTTCCAGCGTGCCACAGATTCCCTGCCTGACCACCTAGGAGTCATTGAATTGCTCTGTGCCTCAGTCCCTGTCTGCAAAATAGGGAGAACGATACTTGCTTTATCCCACCCCTCACCTGTCTCATCTAAACTTTTTGTAGCAGGTTCTGTCTTTTGCTAGGTGTTTGTACAGCATCGAGCACAAGGAGGACCTGACCCCAGTTAAGGCAGTCTCACCTCAAAGTCTTATTATATTATTTACATGATAGAAAACAGAACCTAGAAAAACTAAATAAAGATGAGTGCCCAAGAGGTTGTCAGGAGACTCTGCCATCCCTATCAAATACCAAGGAAGAGAACGAAAGAAATTGGGTACAGGAAGTAATATTTCCTGGTAGAGAAATGGCAGGCCTGAATGATGAAAATGTTCACACGTAGCCATCTGGTACTTTCACCCAGTTGTAAGCATGCATTTTGTCATGAGCTATTGGTTCTCAGAGGCAGTCCCATGATGGCATAAGAACTCTCACAGCTGAAACTGATTGTGTTCCATCTGCCTTCCCAAGTCAACACAGTATTCTGTTCTTTGTAACTTCTGCCCAAAGCAGCAGAGCACCAATCGGCATGCTTTGCCAGGACATCAGAGGCACTGGGACATTTCTATGAATTAATATATCAAGTTATTTCTCAAAATCATTCTGCTTACTCATTCACAGCCGTGGTGCCAACTGGGCCAGACATTTAGGAACTAGACCAAGGTTTTTGTAGGTTCATGCACACCCTCCTTGCTAGGAGCTGGAAACTTACAGAAGTTTATGGCTCACTGACACTCAATCTCAGTTCATATCCAGCTAAAGAAATCTCTCTTCTCCACATTGTCCATATCATAACCATAATTCTCCCTTCTCTTATTTAAATCTGTAATGGCACCACTTCACTGCGGAAGACATGTTGAGATATGATGTGCATGAAAGAAGTGATGCAAAACAGTGTTACAACATTGTCTGTCTGGATCCCAGTTATACTCCAGCAGAAATCACATAAAACCATGCCGCTCTCCAGACCGAAATAAGCACCGTATTTACAATGGGAAGGGCACTGCAAATTTATAGCCAGGGCCCATTGTCACTCTAGCCAGCACGTGACCCTGTACTCATGATAAACCCATTAGCGTCAGGATTCCCCCCATGCTCAGCAGCGTTGCAGGCCCAGGTTCTGTGAGCTGGGCCAGTTTGTTAGGATTTTAGTGCTTGTTAAACTGGAGGATGACATATTGCTCGATGAAAGCCATATTAGCTGTTGTATCTACAGTAGCAGCTGGAGTCCGCAACAGAAATAATAAAATAATGCTTCACACCTAGCCCTTACCATCAGTAGATCTCAAAGGACTTTACAAAGATCAGTGTTATCACCCCCACTTTACAGAGGGGAAACTTAGGCACAGAGCAGTGAAGTGACTTGCTCAGGGTCACCCAGCAGGCTAGTGATGGAGCTGGGAATAAAACACAGGTTTCCTTTAGCGCTTTTCCAGTGCTTTTTCCACTAGGCCATACTGCCTTCCAGGCCTCACTATGCTAAGCACTGTACACACCCACAGCGAGAGAGTCCCTGCCCTGAAAAGCCTGCAATCGAGAGATAAGACAGAGTGAGAGGGGAAACAGGAAGAGCGAGATGAGTTGCTCACACTGCAGGCCATTGGTGGAGCCAGGACTAGAACCCGAGTCCCAGTCTACTGCCCTCCCCACTGGACCACAGAGTCAGTTTTTAATGTAAGTTGCTATCAACACTATCTAGGGTTGCCGGGTGCCCAGTTTCCAGCCAGAACACCCGGTCGAAAAGGGACCCTGGCAGCTTTGGCCAGCACCGCCGACCGGGCCATTAAAAGTCTGCTCGGTGATGCTGCAGGTCTACGGCAAGTTAGTCTCTACCTGTCCTGGCACTGCGCTGTTCCCCAGAAGCGGCCAGCAGGTCCGGCTACTGGGGGCGATGGGGAGCAAAGGGCTCCGTGCACTGCCCCAACCCCGAGCACTGGCTCTGCACTCCCATTGGTCGGGAACTGTGGCTAATGGGTGCTTGGAGGGGGGGGGGGGGAAGCCTGCAGGTGAGAGCAGCGCATGGAGCCTCCTGTCCTGCCCCACCTCCACCTAGGAGCCGGACCTGCTGGCTGCTTCCAGGGTACAGTGCGGAGCCAGGACAGGCAGGGAGCCTGCCTTAGCCGCACTGCCTGGGAATCGCCAAAGGTAAGCCCAAGCCCCAACCTCCTGCCCCAGCCCTGAGCCCTTCCCACCCCTCAAGCCCAGAGCCCTCTCCTGCACCCCCAAGCTCTCATCCCCAGCCAGAGCCCTCACCCCCTCCTACACCTCAACCCCAGCCCTGTGAAAGTGAGTGAGGGTGGGGGAGAGCAAGTTCCTGGGGGAGGGAGAATGTAGTGAGTGGGGTCTGGGGGAAAGGGGCGGGGCTAGGGTGTTCAGTTTTGTGCAATTAGAAAGTTAGCAGCCCTAACACTAGCCAAACCCTACCCCAGGTAGCTGCACACTGAAGTATGTATGTGCTACTGTGGATAACATACATCTGATAAACCCTTAGTACTTACAGAGTGCTGAACTGGCAGTACCAGGAAAGACAAGTGAATTACGGAGGCCTGCCTCCCAGCATCATGGGGTTAACCCTGAAAACGTCTTACCAGTAATAACTGTAGCAGAAACATCAGGCCTGCTTGCTAGATTGAAATGGCACTCACATAAGCCTTTGGAAAAAAACAATTATTGACCTATATCTTTTCAGAGTCAATAGCCTGAAAACGTTTGGCTATAAATTCTAAATACAGAACATGGGGCGACCTGTTTCTGCCACTGCTCTTTACTCGATAAAACAACAGCTTGCCAGGGCTGAGTTTGCAGACTGCTAGACTAAAAAGGATTAGGAGCCAAATGTTATTATAAAGCTCACACTATGATATGGTCGAAAAGGCCATTTCATCCCAAGCTCCTATTTTCAATGGCCTATAACTTTTTCAGCAAAAAAGTCTTTTGCCTGAAATTTCTCTCAGATAGTTTCAGCCCCGAGGGAAATTCTTAGAGAAAGTCTGAAGAAGATCCATTCAGCTATTTGGATTATCAGAGAAGGCATGGAAAACTACACATTTCTCCAGTTTGAGAATGTTATTCAGACAGACACTTACCTTTTACACTCAGCTAACCAAAAATGTTGGGGAGTTTAAAAATTTCAGACTTCATACACACAGTTCCAAAGAGGACTGTCTAGTGTGCAGAGTTTGATTTTTAAAATAGTAAAAGAAAGAAGTTATGTTGTAAACAAATGCAAACACGACACTGAGCAGGCACAGGGTACCAATTCCCTTACTGGCTCCAACTCAGCATACGGTACTCATTGATTTTAAGAAGACATCCCAGGCCTAGGGTCTACGCTAGAAAGTTGCACTGCTTTAACTACACTGGTGTAATTAAGCAGTACAACTTCTCTATGACTGACAGTTATATCAGGGTAAAGGTGCTTTATCCCAGTATAGCTATTCCCATATTGGAAGGGAAATCAATGCTGGTAAAATGCACCTTTATACAGATATAATTATGTCCCTATTAGGGATTTTACCAGGATAACTATTTTGATAAAAATGTCTCACTTCAAAAATAGTTATACTGGTAAAACGAAGTGTACACCAGACCTTGATGGCCAAATTAGGCATGTGCCGAATTTGAAGTAAATGAATAGCCCCCGACTACTCTGCTGCTTAAGTGCCTTGCTGAATGGAGGCCTGAATAAGTACAAACTTATTCACCATTCTCTGCTCCCAGCAATTCCTCCTTACACTGTTCTTAACTCCAGTTCCTCCACCTGCCTTAAAGATGGTCCCAAACCAGAACTCAGCAAGTCTCCTAGAACCTACAGTTCCACATTTTTTGCAACTTTCTAGGGACTGATGAACTCTGGAGCACCAGTTCACAAGACATGAAGGGTCTGAACTGCTTGTGCTATGATAACGTTTACAGTGTTGATATTTAGATCTTAAAAGACAGGAAATATAGGGCCGTGATTATAACTGCGCATCTTTGTTGGAAAGTCCGATGGAGGGGGTGCAGAAGGGGTGCGGGGTACAGGCTCTGGCCTGGCGCCGCGTACCTAGAGCGGATCTGGGGTGGCAGTGCTGCGCATCGCGGCCAGAGCAAGCTCCCTGCCTGCCTGCCCTGTTTGAGACCCTTGGTCTAGGTTGACTTGGTCCATTCTCCTCCTGTACTGAGGGAGGGGTAGATGACCTGGTCAGGTCCCTTCCAGCCCTACATTTATACGCCCTATATTTACTTTTTGCACCCAAGATATGGAGAATGACTCTCAAGAGTCCCCTAGGATTTGTAAGAATTTCAGACCAGAATAAGCATTAGTGATGCTCTTGAAGCCAGTGGGACCCCTCACAGGTGCAAGAATCCATGCTGTCTGATCCCCCCCACAGGATTGGTGCCTTAGACACGCCGCGGGAGAGAGAGTGTGCTACTGACTATTGCCTCTGTTTGTTGTTAAAACCAGGAACCTTAAGTTTTACAGTTTTCTCAACCAGAACCTATGAAAACTAAGTTCGTTGCTATTTACTATGCACAGTCCTTTAGTCAGGACACAACATGCATGTTATTAGAGGAGCATTATTTACTCTTTAGGTTTCTACTTGTCAAATTGCTCAAATACACTTAGTTGTTACACGCAAAACTGAGATCTACCATTTCACCTTCTGTAGCTGTTCCCATTTTTGTGTAAATTAGAGAGGTGACCTATCCGTGGCTCCTTAACTCTATGTAAAACACTCAAGACTTCCAAAAATACAGGGGGAATATGCCAAGTGGAGCCTGAACAGTAAGTTCAGTTATAGCCTCCCTTGTTCACAGCTTAATGCAACTGACCGCTTACGCAACACCAAAGCAGAAGAATGGAACAATCCAAATGATAAATAACCACATCACAAGGTCGTGGCAATTTAAAGGAAATTTCGATGTTACTTTTAAAGAGGCAGCATTAAGAAAGCCATCAACTTTCCAGAGAGCCAAGCAGCAGAGACTGAAATTCAAGGTCTAGAGGATGATTAAATACAAGTGACTTCAATTACACATTCCACTTGCTGAAAGCTAAACTATTTAAAATATGCTGTCCATTATCCATTTTCTCTTTGACACTGATTACTTGTCACTAAACAATTAGCAGCATTTTCTTGAAGGTACAAAACTCAAATACAAAACTAAAAGTGTGTAAATCAGAGATAATCAGAAGGTTTAAGTTATAAATACAGAAAAGAAAAAAAAACACACTTATATTCACCAGTTATTTCTGAAAATATTTTAAAAAGGAGCCAAAGGGGATGGTCTCTTACCTGGAAATGTGTTTGCTTTGTTTTAGATCCACCAATCTATTCGCTAAGTGGGAAGCAGAGCCAGTTTCGACTGGTTTTTCAATGGATCCTGAGTCAGGCATTTGCTGAATTGTTAGATGGCTTGAGACAATCTAGAGACTTCATTAATTATGGTGCACAGGGCTCTGCATCCAACGGCGGCATTAGCCGACATATGAATAGCTAGTCTGTCTTTCCTTGATAAATACAGGCAATAACTTCTGTGCGGCTACCTTTCAGATTTCAAAGACAGGTAGCTTGACAGAGCACATCTCCTGGAGAGGTGTCATGGCACTTTACCAGAGGGGTGAGCTTTGTCACACCCATTTTGCAGATGAGGAGAGCAAGGCACAGAGAGATCCCTAAAGTCACAGGTGCAGAATGCGCCACTCCCAATCGTAGGCCACCCACTGGCCTTACAGCATGCTTGGTCCCACATGCAAATTTTGCTTATCCCATTTTCACAGATGTGATATGGGGCCAATCATCAACATCTCCAAGCTGTGGCTACGGCAAGACAACTGCGGTGGCCTTTAGGCCACAGATTATCCCAACCCAGGATATCAAGTTATTGGCGTGGGTAGAGGGCAGAAACGGTGCTGGCTGTGCTAGCAAATGCAAATGGAGCACAGTGCTTTGTCCCTGTGCTGAGATCCTTGCTCCGCTCCACCCCGCCCTTCCTCCGAAGGCATGATACAAATCTCCTTATCTCTTACCTGGCACTCTTCATCCATCAATCTCCAAGCACTTTGCAAAGGAGGTAAGCATCTTTTGTGCTGATTGAGGAGGAGAGGGGATGTCTGTACCACTTATGCGTTCGTTAAGAAACTGCTGTGTTGTTGGATGACTAGTTAGCCATTTGCTATCCCAGACCAGGGAAAATGGACAGCCATTAACATGGCTAGCTCCCATTCAAAAGGGAGCACCGTAGGACAATGGTTAGGCTGCTGGAATGCTGAGCCATTGCCTAAAATGCTGACCAATATAGTCTCCTTGTTTCCTTGCACCCCCCTCTCAATCTGTTTGTATCCCTCCCCGTAGATTGAAATGCTCATGGGGGCTGTAAGAGGAGAACTGTCGCCTCCTGGGCATGCCTGGTGGCTGACTGTGGCTCTAAAAGGGTCTACTCAGTCCTACATCTCCCAGAATTAGGAACTTCTTCTACAAAAGGCCCTGGCTAGGAGAGGTAGGGGAACCCAAGCCCACTGTGACATTCCCCTGGTGTTATCTGGACCGGTGATCTGCTCGGCCTCTCCAATCCTTGACTCTGGGAGTCAGTCTTATCCTGCTCTGCTGTGAGAACCTCCACTCCTGGGCTGTTCACGCACAGCCTCTGGCATGGAAGCTGCTCCCAGCTAGGTGAGTGAGCACTTTTGGCCAGCCGCTGCTTGGATTGTGCAACCGAATGACATTATCCAATATCTCCAGACACAACCCTAGGAACCTCTGTCTTGCAGAGGCCAGTTATGCCCACTGGACGCTGCAACCTTATATGAGTTCGTCAAGTTAACAAAGAAATAGACATATACCAGGCTTGTTATCCCAAGAGGAGTCTCTGACACACTTCTAACCAAACGCACTGCTTCAGGTAGAACAAACAAACAGATTTATTAACTACAAAAGATGGATTTTAAGTCAAAGCACAACATGTTAGATTTGGTCAAATGAAGTAAAAGCAAAAACACATTCCTAGCTGATCTTAACACTTCCAGTGCCCTTACAAACTTAGATGCTTCTCACCAGAGGCTGCCTGGTTACCCTTCAGCCAGTCTCTCCTCTTTGATCAGCACTCAAGTCACTTGGTGGTGGTATCTGTTGATGGACGAAAGAGAGAGGAAGAGCATGGCAAACACCTCTCCCTTTTATGATGTCTTTGCTTCCCTCATGGCTTTGCCCCCCTCCCCTCCTGGGTCAGGTGAGCATTACCTCATCACAGTCCCAAACTGACTCACTCAAGAGTCCAACAGATCCTTTGTTGCTGTCTAGGCCAGCATCCTTTGTTCCTTTGAGGCTGGGCTGCCTTTGTCCCATACGTGCCCTGATGAGGTGTGAACTGCCCCTCTGCTCTGGAGAGTTTTGCTTGGGCTTGTTTTAAGCCATGAGGAGACATTTTCAGTCTCATAACTATATACATGAAATTACAACCTGTAACAGTACTATAACAACAATGCTCAGTGCTTCATGAGTCTTCTTGGTATACAAGTCCAAGAAGAAACCAGGCCCCTGGCCACCAGATCAAACAAAGCACAATTCGGCAGGGGCTGATCCAAGTCGGTTTAAGGGTATGGCTACATTTGGAATTTCGGAGCGCTGCCGTGGCAGCGCTTTGAAGTGTGAGTGTAGTCGGAGCGGCAGCGCTGGGAGACAGCTCTCCCAGCGCTGCATGTAAACCACATCCCTTATGTTTAAACCACAACCCACATCCCTTAGCTCCCAGCGCTGCTGCCCTGATTACACTGACGCTTTACAGCGCTGTATCTTGCAGCGCTCAGGGGGGTGTTTTTTCACACCCCAGTTGCAGCGCTGTAAAGTGTGAGTGTAGCCAAGCCCTAAGTCACTGAAGGCCGCTAGAGGCAGCTGCGCTGGCAGGGTGCAGGAGGGGCGTTGCCCAAGTAGCAATGCCTGGAGGCATGACACTTGCCTGAGTTCAGGGGAGCGTTCTCTGGAGCCGACTTCCTACACCTTTCAGAAGAATCCCGTGCTCATCCCAGCACAAAAGTCCCCAGTGCACAGCAGCCCAGTCACCCCTCCACCCTGATGAACACTCAGAGCTGCTAGCAGCATTAACAGCCACGTTATGGCCACTCCTGTGCAAGGACAGTAGATAGGGGACAGCAAAGGAGGCTAAGGAGGGGCTCCTTCCAGTTGGCCTGGGCACTCTGTCTGCTGTTTCCGCATCTATATAATGAGCATAAGGCTGCACCTCATAAGAGCAGCAGGGGAGCAGATATTCTTGGTGAAGCTTTCTGGAGGTATCAAGCACCATATGAAGGTCAGGATTATTTATGGTCCTGTCCCTTGGCCTGAAGTAAGGTGGTTGGCTCACCACCTCCGAACATAATGGGTGGACCTGCAAGGGCTAAACCCAGCCAACATAGACAGCGGCACCGTGTGGCGTTCTCCTGACAGAAAAAAAAAAAAAAAAAAAAGCTCTGAGCAATCTAGTTTATTCTCCCCTGAAGTTTGCCAGTCAGACAATAAAATATTGATTATGCTGCTTCACAGAGCTAAGAGAAAGACTAATTAAGAGCAGAGATCTTGGGAAAGGAATTTCCAGATAAGATTTTTCATTAGGATGAAGAAACTCAACAAAAGTAAGGAGAGACCAAAACAACCCACCCCTGTATCTGCACCACACACTGTGCCATGTAGTCACAGGTAGTTAAAAACGTTTGCTCAGTGTCCACCACGGCCATGCAGCAGAGAATCTGGCTGGGAGTTTAAGGGGAGGAGGGAAAGGGAAGTGAAGCACAAACAGAAATGGTGATTCATGATAACAACAAAACTGAGATCAGACACTTTTCATCATTATAAATAAAAACCAACCACCACTACGAGTCCACAGCAACTGAAGGGAGGAAAACATCAAGGGAGTAAAACAGGCTCAGATGCATTCACAGCTGTCGCTTGCATTATATCCCAACACGTGCAAACAAGATTTTAAGAAGTTTGAGACAGCAGCAATTTCTTGCCATCTGCATCCATCCCTGATGTTTTGGTGGCCAACCTAGGGGTGGAATTCTTGTCTAAAAGCCACAAGGCAGCCTGAAACAAGACCACTGGCTTTGACCTCTCTCCCCAAGAACACTGAAGACAAGAGACCCCCAGCGCAGTGGGAGTGGAGACAACCAGTAGAGCTTACAAACCCAAACAAACACCACACACCAAACCAACATGCTGGGAGTGTCAGGCGGATGGGTAAAAAGCAGCAGTGAGAAAAGTCAGCCAGCAGCTAATGAAGATTAGATGCAAAAACTGAAGCACAGAGTGCCCCCTTTACATCCTCATTTGAATAATGGAGTGAAAGGATTTCAGCTCTTGCACTGCCTCGTAGGGAACCCCCACCAAGGGACATCAGCATGCATGTCCCTAGCCGATGGAAACTAACCCCCCATCAAAACATGGCTACGTGGCTTAGGATTGCCATGGAATCACAAGTCCCTCCAGACGGGTTCCCAACCTTACTGTTATTTCCTACCAAGCCCCTGATTGATAATCACCGCTCAGCAGCTAATTTACATGCAATGCTGCCACTCTGCGCTACTGCACTTTTAAAAGTTTCGCACCATTTAACAGGAGCAGAAACACAAATCAATCCCCTTGTTCCTCACAACCGTGGTCTTACAGCACTGAATTTCTCAGGGGCCTGGATAAAAGCTAACCAATGATGCCACCTGAGAAGTAAAGCAGACTAAACAGACAACTGCCCAGTTCAGAATGTGGCTCCTTTATGAGCCGGGCACAGTCTGGATCCCACTCACAGGGGGTCCTGCAACTAGTTCCGCAACTCTGAAGTCTTCAAATTAATTATTTCTCCACTAGGGGGCAGAGAGACAATTTCTCCTAAGTGAAAATCCAAGTGCAAGAATGACTAATAACTTTACCAAACCCCATTACATAAGCTTAGAGTAACAAAAGCAAAATAAACCTACATTAGACAGGGGTTCAAACTCCTCAGGTGCTGTGATGCTCTCAGATGCCTTTGACATGCACAGATTCATAGATTTTAAAGGGCAGAAGGGACTACTGTGGTCATCTAGGCTGAGCTAGAAATTCTTGCTTCAAGCCCATAACCATAAAGGGTGAAAACGGCTTTTAGAAAGACACCCAAAGCAACAGAGAATCCATCATATCCCTCAGTTAGATCTTCCAATTGCTGATCGCTCCCAGTGCGAAAAGCGCACCTTATTTCCACTGTGAATTGATCTAGCTCCAGTTTCAAGTCACTGATCTCCTCATGCCTTTGTTAGCGTAAAGGAGCCCTCCACTATCAGAAAGCTTCTCCCCAGGAGATACTTTTAGGCCATGTCTACATCTAAAATTTTGCAGCGCTGGTTGTTACAGCTGTATTAGTACAGCTGTATAGGGCCAGCGCTGCAGAGTGGCCACACTTACAGCAACCAGCGCTGCAAGTGGTGTTAGATGTGGCCACACTGCAGCGCTGTTGGGCGGCTTCAAGGGGGGTTCGGGGAACGCGAGAGCAAACCGGGAAAGGAGACCAGCTTCGCCGCGGTTTGCTCTCGTGTTCCCCGAACCACCCTGCAAACCGCAGGGAAGGAGACCTGCTTGCTCGGGGTTCCGGGAACGAGAGAGCAAACCGGGAAAGGAGACCAGCTTCGCCGCGGTTTGCTCTCGCGTTCCCCGAACCACCCTGCAAACCGCAGGGAAGGAGACCTGCTTGCACGGGGTTCCGGGAACGCGAGAGCAAGCCGGGGAAGGAGACCAGCTTGATTACCAGAGGCTTCCTCCTTCCACGGAGGTCAAGAAAAGCGCTGGTAAGTGTCTACATTGGATTACCAGCGCTGGATCACCAGCGCTGGATCCTCTACACCCGAGACAAAACGAGAGTACGGCCAGCGCTGCAAACAGGGAGTTGCAGCGCTGCTGATGCCCTGCAGATGTGTACACCTTCAAAGTTGCAGCGCTGTAACTCCCTCACCAGCACTGCAACTTTCTGATGTAGACAAGCCCTTAGACTGTAATCAAATTACCTCTTGACCTTCGGGCTTAGTAAATTAAATAAATTGAGCTTCTGAAGTCTCTTGTTCTAAGGCAGCTTTTCCAGACCTCAAGTCACTCTTGTACTTCTTTATCGAATCTTTTGTATCAATAGAAGATTGACTAAGACTAGGTCAGGTGACTCCTTAGCAAATTACTTACCAAGAAACAGTTTTTGATCATAAAAAGGTATTACTACCTTCATGGTGAGTCGACAGCAGTAAACATACAGTTACACAAACCCATCTTAGCCAAGTGCCCTGTATCACCGAAGGTAATAATTTTACAAAGCATGCAGCTGCAGGATGCACTGTTTAAGGAGACACCAGTTTGTAGTCTAGCCCTTTAAAAAAAGAAACACGTAAGTTTTAAATATGACAGTTTTGCCCAAGTTTCCCTTGCCAATTTCTGTAATTTTATAAAATCACTTCTTTTTGGGTCAGTGCTCTCCAGTATATGCAAAGTGCACATTAATTTAACACACAAAAAACCTCACAAAGTGCTGCCCTGAAACCTGCAAAATTCATACCCAATCTACAACCTCTTGGAGTTTCGCTTGGGCCCCCATCGCTGAATTGGCCGTCGCTTACACAATATTTGTACACTAACTGGCAGACTTGGCTTAAACAGAGCCAAGATTTTTGCTAGTGGGAGAAGAAGGACAATGAAATAATTCTGTGCAGGTGTTTCCTCCCATTAGCAAGTGTTTACTTCTGCAGATTAACACAGCTACATTGTTATGAATCAGGCTTTAGGCTATTAGATGGAGTTCAAAGGTGGAATGTAACAGGAGAAACCTAGGAATGTTGTTCAGTACCTAGCCTCTAGCACTGAATGCATTTTAACAAATGGGTCGTTGTTTTGGGGCTGCTGTTTCTTTTCCCTCCCTCCCCTCTATCAGCCCTAGTTAAGAGGATTTTTCCAACCCTAAAGTACAAGAAGCTCAAGCCTCAGGAAACAATACACGATACAGCAGAAAATGACCAGCAGAGAGAACACTGGACGCTGCCTATAGTGTATGCAGCGCAGGACATCTAGAAGAGTGGTGGTCTATAGAGAGGTACCACAAGGTTATATCTACACAGGACTACATTAATGCCAACTGGGGACCTTTTAATCCACACCCACAGCATCCGCACGAGGGAGTTACAGTGCAGCACTTTGGTGCGCACTGCTATTCACACCCCTGCAGTGCGAACTGCATGGCAATGTAGACAAGCTCTTAGATTGCACATGGATCATCGCAGGGAGATATTGACATGATGATCTTGTCTGTGCAAATTCCAACAGGGTTCGGAGGATGTGTTAGAGACAAATGTGTGGTTTGGCTAAGAAAAGATTAAGTCACCTGAAGGATGAGACCACCAGAGAGGGACAAGATCTATTTGGACAGGTGGAGTAAGAGAGGAAAAGGGATGGAATCATCATCATCCATGATATCCCTTCCCGCCCTTGGCTCAGGGACAGGGGCAGTAGAGGGAGCAGCTGAGCAAATGTGTGTTTTATCATCCCTAGCTTCTATACAGAGTCTACATTATAGGAGTCAAGGTGCTCAGAACAAGTGCCTAGGCTCCTATGTCCATATTTAGGCACCCACACAAGTGGCCTGGTTTTCAAAAGTGCTGAGCATCCAGAAGCTCTCACTAAAACTAATGGGAATTCATTGGTGTTGAGAACCAGTTAAAAATCAAGCCCCCAATTCAGTTTCTAACTATGGATTTAAGAACCAAACTTGTAGGCACTTATTCTTGAAAATCTTGGTCCTATCACAGCTTACGTCTTCTAGCAACCCAAGTTTCATTTGAAGTGTCCTCATGTGCCATATCCCAGAACATCATGTGGAAAATAAAGTCACAAGTCCATTAGTTCTTAATGGCTATAAAACATGAAAAAAAAAGTTGGCGTTATCTCCACTTTGAAAGGCAGGCAGGGGCGGCTCTAGACATTTCGCTGCCCCAAGCACGGCGTCATGCCGTGGGGAGCACTCTGCCACTTGCCGGTCCTGCGGCTCCAGTGGACCTCCTACAGGCACGCTTGCGAGAGGTCCACCGGAGCCGCAGGACCAGCGGACCCTCTGCAGGCATGCCACCGAAGGCACCCTGCCTGCCGCCCTCCCAGCGACCGGCAGGGCACCCCCCATGGCATGCCACCCCAACCACACGCTTGGCGTGCTGGGGCCTGGAGCCACCCCTGAAGGCAGGTCACGCATGCTCCCATTCAGCTCTGCTTCACCTATTTCAAAATAAATAGGATAGAGCCTTTTCGCCCGCACACTCTGTTCTTTAGGGAGCTTCCTATACCCTTCTGTATTTTAAATTTGCTTCCATTGATTTCTTTCATTCTTCATTTGGAACAAAACAAGTGGAATCCAGCACTTTGCTCTCTCTCCCTGGTATCTTCTGATGATTAGATTTAAGGAATGTCAATTTCAAACAACTTCCATCCCTCTCCCCAGTCAACGAAACTAAGAATGACATCCAAATCCTTCTCTGTGGTGTTGCCCAATCACAAATACATGGTAAAAACGAAAGCACAATTACACTGAGACGGAGAACAAGGGACTGTAACATGCCCCAAATCAGCATGTTAATCATTATAGGACCCCCTCTGTCTAGCTAAACAAGCAATACTGATCAAAACCACTAACGGGAACTGACATAGAATAGTTCTCTTCCGAAATATTAACTCCCACCAAGAGCAGCTGTGTTTACCAGGTACAAGGAGGAGGGCTTAAAGCTGCATAATATGCTACAAAACATTGGTTCAAGGGTGTTAGCTGTTTCTTGGTGCTCTGTCAGTTTCATAGGCTTCCCTTCATGAGAGTAATACTATACGTATTGAAGTCTTAGTGATGGAGGCCTTGTACACACAGCAAGATTTGCCACCAAACCATCCGGGTGCAGTAACTTATACTAGACCACCCAAAACACTTCTATGCTGACATACCTGGGTCCATGCTAGGTGTCTTCCCAGTAGAGAAAAGTCACCATCCTGACCAATATTGCTACATGAGCAAAAGTTTCTAGTCTAGTTTCTAGGGCATGAGAAGATGCTGCAGACTAGCAGCATGCCAATAAGTAAAAACAGCAAAGAATCCTGTGGCACCTTATAGACTAACAGACATTTTGGAGCATGAGCTTTCGTGGGTGGACGTGCAGGTGAATGAACTGGTTAGGGTGCGGCTGATCTGGTTAACCAATGTAATATACGCCATCATATGCCAGCAATGCCCCTCTGCTATGTACATCGGCCAAACTGGACAGTCTCTACGGAAAAGGATAAATGGACACAAATCAGATATTAGGAATGGCAATATACAAAAACCTGTAGAACACTTCAACCTCCCTGGCCACACTATAGCAGACCTTAAGGTGGCCATCCTGCAGCAAAAAAATTTCAGGACCAGACTTCAAAGAGAAACTGCTGAGCTTCAGTTCATCTGCAAATTTGACACCATCAGCTCAGGACTGAACAAAGACTGTGAATGGCTTGCCAATTACAGAACCAGTTTCTCCTCACTTGGTTTTCACACCTCAACTGCTAGAACAGGGTCTCATCCTCCCGGATTGAACTAACCTCATTATCTCTAGCTTGCTTGCTAGCATATATATATACCTGCCCCTGGAAATTTCCACTACATGCATCTGACGAAGTGGGTATCCACCCACGAAAGCTCATGCTCCAAAACGTCTGTTAGTCTATAAGGTGCCACAGGATTCTTTGCTGCTTTTACAGATCCAGACTAACACGGCTACCCCTCTGATACATGCCAATAAGTGAAGCCCTCTACTAGTCTTAGTCTAAGGTAGGGGTGGGCAAACTTTTTGGCTCCGGCCCGGGGGCAGGCTCTGGGGTGGAGCTGGGGATGAACTGTTTGGGGTGCAGGAGGGTGCTCTGGGCTGGGATCAAAGGGTTCAAAGGGTGCGGGGGGATCAGAGCTGGGGCAGGGGATTGGGGCATGGGGAGAGGCCCAGGAGGTGCAGGCTTTGGGCAGTACCTACCTCAAGTGGCTCCCAGCAGCAGCAGCAGCAGCAGCAGCATGTCCCTTCTCGGGCTCCTACGCGGAGGTGCGGCCAGGCGGCTCTGCGCACTGCTCTGCCCGCAGGCACTGCCCCTGCAGCTCCCATTGGAGCGCCAGAGGGGGCCATTGGAGCGTGTAGCAGCCGTAGCAGGGCCATGCAGCTGCTTCCGCAAGCCACGTAGAGCGGCCCCCGACGCTGCTCGCTGGTTAGAGCGCCAGAGCAGGACAAGCCCCGACCTCGCTCCCCAGCGGGAGCTCGAAGGCTGGCAGGACAGATCCTTTCCACTGGCTGTAGTTTGCCCAGCCCAGTCTAAGGTTTCCATTAGAATGAAGACACTCATCTACTTTCTGGCTCTTAATTGGCTGACTGGCATCAATTTAGAGACTTACTACCGGAACTGACGTGTGTTACAGCAGCTCATAGGGGCCCCACTCAGGGATCAGCACTAGACACTGGATGTGAAATAGAGTGCCTACCCCAAAAAGCTCCCAATCTCAGCATGCCTGGTTTCAGCTCCAGCAGATGCCATGAATTCATCAGCATCTTTGCAAGGAGCTGGAGTGATCCTAAATAACTATTAAACTATCCTCTCTTGTAAATATTCCAGAAAGTGCTCAGAAGACTCAGCCTACTGGGGTAAGAACCTGTCTCTCCAATAACAGAGGTGTTTGGAGGATGGGGGGTTAAATCAACCTCCAAAAGAAGTAGCCATTGCTAGTTCCAAATGGATTATTACATGTTTTCTCTGGGACATGGGTGAAATATCAGATGAGCTACACCGAAAATACAGACTTGCCTGCAATCAGAGAGATAACCCCTTTTAGCAGGGGGCAAAGTTGCTATCTTTAAGGCCACCACATATATTTTTCTATAGCTTTTGTTCTGTTACAGGATTTGTACTGCATGGTTGTATCAATCATGCAGGATGCAGGCACAGTAAGGGAGAGTAAGAGAAATGCAGTTTTGTGCAATTACCAAAAAAAAAAAAAGTGAATGAATAAATATGGGCTTGTCTACACTTAAAATGCTGCAGCACCACCGCTGTAGTGCTTCAGTGTAGACAGTACTTACGCCTGTAGGAGAGATTCTCCTGTCAAGGTAGGAAATTCACCTCGCCAACAGGCTGTAGCTAGGCTGATGGAAGAATTCTTCCATTGACCTAGTGCTGTCTACACGGGGACTTAGGTTGGCTTAATCACTCTGCTCGGGGGGTGTGGATTTATCACATCCCCGAGCGATGCAGTTATGCCAATCTAATTTTGTAGCATAGATCAGACTATAACTGCAAAGTCCAGCAGTAGTTTGTGGCTACTGCAAGAGGTTTCTCGACATCACTGTAGCAAATCCACGCAGTAGCTAGGACAACAGAATAATTCTTCCACAGTGCCTATGCCAGGGCTTAGGGTGGCTTACTTTTTCACACCCCTTAGCAACGTAGCTAGGTCAACCTAAATTTTGGGTGTAGACCAGGCCAAAGAGACACTGATTTATTACACATTGCCTTGGACGCATGGGAGGCCATCAGGGAAGAAGAGAGGAATTTTTGGCTCTAAAACATCTTGCCTGAAATTCTGAAACCCAAATGAGTCTTTCAGAGCCCCATTACCTCCACTTGTGCTGCATCTCCAATAAGGGGTCATTTGAAGGGGCTGTTGTTGCTGAGGCTGTCACTGGAGCTCCCCCATATTCCCATAATACTGATATCAAACTAGGGCTGTGCGGGGACAGAGGAGGGTTGAGGGGAAACAGACCCAAATCCCTGTGTACCCTGAAAGCAGGATCTCTCAGATCCCAGGCTAGTGCCCCAATCATGATGTCATCCTTCCTCTCAGACAGTCTCTTACCATGGGAATTTATAACGCTGCCCACTATGGGGCCCTACATCTCAGCTGGAGTCTCTAGTCTTTACCCTCATACGTTGAGAAATAAAAAATTTTAACTATGTGCATCTTCTATTCCGTTCATAAAGTCTAAAAAGGAAAAAAGCATGAGGAGGATCCTGCAAACAACCGCTCCCAGAACGAGTGGCACCCAGAAAGGAAAAGCAACATGCAATGCTAAAGAAAACCCTGCTGCAGTGGTAAGAACAACAGATCTAAGCCTTCCACTGTGGCAAATGAGGCCTTCAAAACCAGACTGTCAAAAACATGATGTTCAAAACTTTGCTGTGTTAAATTTATTATTTTTACCAGCCCTGTGCAACAAAACATATTTGAACTTTAATCAATTCCTGACAGGCTTATATAAACATTATAGGAATTTTGTCCACTGGTGTATTTCTTTCTCTCAAGGCTGTAATAAATATGTCAGTTGCAAACCCCATTAGCTCTTTCTCTATCATCTTGCTGTCTCAAGTCACTGCCTTTATAGTGGCAATACAAATCCCTTTAGGCCTCCACAGTCGTTTTTACACACAGAGTAATTAAAGGCTAGGCACATTGTCATGTTTTAATTCAACGAAGAAAAAGGTACTTTTCAGCTCTGCCGAATACTGCTGAGCGGGTCCCACACTGATATTATCAGAGTGGAGTTCCTGGCGTTATGTTGGTGGATTTCCTGGTTTATTAGTCAAAGGGGAATGTCCAGATGAAAACAACTGGGCTCTTATCCTAGTTATAAAAGGAGAAAACAATCCCTTTAAGCGGTACCCATGGAAATTCACAATTTGAGGAGGGATTACGGTGTCAGAAATAGCCCCACCATTTTTTCCCCCTTCCTCTTCTCCACTTCAAGCATCTGTTTTGTGCTCCCCTCCCGATCCTCTCCCCCCACATTCTACCATTCCCCCTCGATTTCATCTGAGGCACTGCAAGTTTACACTAGCAATTAGACTTGTCACTGTGAAAATACACCTGCGCCTGCTTCAGTGATTCAAGCCTCAATAAAATAGCATTTTTGAATGTCAGAACTACAGGCAGCAGTGTTCTACAGGACACTGTGATTTTTCAGGAACTGACCCATGGTCTCGCTCAGTAAATTCTCCAAAAATCCCCAACTTTAACTGAGGATAAGAAGATGGATTGTGACTGATGCTAACTGGACTACCGCCTAGGCTGAAGATAGAGTCTTGCAATGAAAAGAGCAAGATAAGTGACCGGGGGGGAGGGGTATCGTGTACTGTGTTTAAATTTAAGTCAGACTCTAATCTGGAGTTAACCAGTTATGTCGATGGTTGAAACATGAAGCAGTTTACTGAACTCAAAGTGCTTTACGTATGTTCTAGTTAATCTGTAATTTTTTAAAATTACAGATTAACTAGAACATACGTAAAGCACTTTACTGAACTCAAACTGCTTCATGTTTCAAAAGGTCCTATACTCAGACAGACAGTCTCCTCCTCCGCTCCTTACCATTCAAGAATGATGCAAGTAGTTCCTCCCAAAAGCAAATGGCATCATAAGAAGTAAATTCATGCCATCTGAAAAGCGTACGTAGTGTTTTAATATTGCGTTGTGATCACTTCAGTGATTTAAGACTTAGAACCAGAGGAGCTTTAGACAGCTCTCATGTGAGCACTGCAGGAAAAGCACACAGACCACGCACCAGCAGGTTTCCATTTTCATAACAAGAACCTAATAAAGCAGGTGGAGTGCGCCCCACTCAAGAGGGTACCCCACTAGAACAATAACCATTGCAGTTAAGCACAGCACCCTGCAGCAGGTTTCTCATAAAGGGTGGTTTGCACATAAAATCTACAGCTGGTCAGACATTTTCCAGCAAAGCTGTTCCTGCAGGAACATATCCATTTTGACAAAATTTAATTTAACGGGGGGGGGGAAAGAATGAAACAAAGCATTTCTATAAGGTTGAAACGTCTCATTTTGCCTTATCAGAATGTAATGTTTCTATTTGTTATTTTGAAATGTTATGTTGCAAATTATAATAAAAAGTCAAAATTGGAATGAAACATTTTCTGTTTATCAAAATGGAGTGTTAACCTAAAATGATTTTTTTTCCCCTAGAGGTGTCTTTTCACCCAAAATTAACAAAAAATTGCTTCTGATTTGGAACTACCACCAAATTTCAGAATTTCCCATGGAACAGAAAATCCAAGTTTCAACCAGCTTGAGAAAAATCCTCTTATAAAACTGACATTTGATAAATGAACACAGATGTATATTTTAACCCACTCATCACTTACATATGGGGCTGGCAGTTTCTCCTTAGTGTTCTAGCAGTTCCAGCTTACTGTCTTTGTAATGGATGCTCACATACAGGATTCTACGAATCATTATCAAATGAGTGCATTATCCTCTCTCTGTCTTTGGTCTTTTTAGAGTATAAACTCCGAGGCAGGAATCATGTCTTTTTAAAAAAAAAAAAATTTAACTACAATGCCTAGCACATTGTAGATTCTACTAAGACTTTGTCTATACTAAAAACCTAAAATTGATTTTAAAATTGCTTTAAATAAGCTGGTGCAAACCCATAATGTAGATGCACTTAATTTATCTCACGATAGTAACTTACCAATGCAAGTTAAACCAACCTAAGCAAGAATTAAACCAGTTTACCTGTGTCTACGTGAGGGTTTGTATCAGCTTAACTAGAGCAATTTTTAAATTGATTTAAACTGCTACGCTTTACTAGTGCAGACAATGTCCAAGTTTCATTGTATTAAAGGCTACTCAGACAAGTAAAGTAAATCCACAGCTGGTTTATTACAGCTGCCATCTTTGGCCAACACAGGGACTGAAGTGAGTACCTCTAGAGCAGGGGTCTCAAACTCAAATGACCAGGAGGGCCACATGACGACTAGTACATTGGCCTGAGAGCCGCATTACTGACACCTCCCCCACTGCCTCTCGCGGCCACGTCCCCACTCCACTCCTTCCATGAGGCCCTGCCCCACCTCTTCTCACCCCTTCCCTGCCCCCATTCCAACCCCTTCCCCGAAATTCCCACCCCAACGCCACCCCCTCCCTGCCCCCAGGGGGTGCAGGAGGGATGAGGGATGCGGCAGGGGGCTCAGAGCAGGGAGTTGGGGTGTGAGGTGCAGGAGGGTGTGGCAGGGGGCCCAGGGCAGTGGGTTGGGGTGTGGGGTGCAGGAGGGGTGAGAGGTGCAGCAGGGGTCAGGGCAGGGAATTTGGATGCAGGAGGGGTGCGGGTGCAGCAGAGGGCTCAGGGCAGGGGGGCAGGGTATAGGGAATGGCAGGGGGGTCAAGGCAGGCGGAGGAGGAGAAGGAGGAATGTGGCAGGGGGTCGGGGTGCAGCAAGGGGCTCAGGGCAATGGGATGGGGGGCAATGGGAGGGGTTCGGGGGGCAGGCTCTGGCCCAGTGCGCACCAGGGGCAGGGCAGGCTCCCTGCTGTCTGCCCTGCCCCCGCGCCGCTCTGGGAAGCGGCTGGAACGTGGGCCAGCAGAGGCGCGGGGGTGTGTGTTGAGGTTGCTTCAGGCACCACCCCTGGCATCTCCATTGGCCGGGAACAGGGAACTGCGGCCAATGGGAGCTGCTGGGGGCGGTGCCTGAAGCAACAAAAACACACACCCCTGCGCCTCTCCTCCCCCAGGTTCTTTCTGCTTCCTGGAGCAGCGGGGGGGCAGGACAGGCAGGCAGGGAGCCTGCTCTGCCCCCGCTGCACGCCAGGCCAGAGCCGCTCTAGGTAAACACTGGGAGAGGGTGGGAGGTCCACAAGGAGCTCCTGGGCCGTGTTTTTGAGACCCCTGCTCTAGAGCTAAACACATTAACCTCTACAGCGTGAGTCAAAGAGCCATTCTGCAGCACAGCAGGGCTGGACCAAACTCTGATCCTCTACAGATGGGGCACACAGAGGAGAGTGAACATTTTGGATGTGACAGATCAGCATGCATCTCTGCCTAAAGATTTCCCAGTGCGAGTTTGGAAAAACAAGGTTGGGGTGAAGTTTGAATAAGATCATTTTAAACCTGCATTTTCATATTCTTTATGAAGTTTCCCCCATAGAGACATCTCTGCTCCATAAAGCTCCAAAATTAATCTCAGCACTCTTAGCCATCCAGTTACGATGCCTTTCTACAGCAGCAAGTTTTCTTCACTAAGATTTTCAAGGCCTGAACTTCCCATCTTGAAAGTTAACCACAGGTTTCAAAACTTTTGCAGCAACGATAGGCTACACAAATATGCAATCCAGAGACTATAAGAATCACTACTCATGTGCACTGATCCATAGAGACAGCAAGGGAAAAACCTGTAAAATTCATCTGACAGGGTGAAAAATGAAAGCCAAGTGAAACAATGCAATCTGTCAAAAGAAAAAACAAACAAGAAACCCTCTGGAAAAAAAACGAACAAAAAAAACCCACAGCTCGAGTGAAAGTTTCTATTAAGCAACAACTGGTACACTGTTTTCTGGAGGATAACCAGGTAGGTATATAGTTGCCAGACGGCACACTGGATATACTTTAAAAAGGTATCCAGGAAGTATCTAATTTAGCAAAGAACCTAAACACAGATAGTGACTCATTTCCACCTCGCATTGAAAAAAAAGAGTTGTCAAAAAGTTTACACAGCTCCTATTTTGCTTGCCAACAGGCTGCAAAGTATTTGCACCCCACAAGTTCTCTTTCAGGTTTCACCTCTTCCCTCTGGGCTACTTCCATTTAAGAAGAATTCGATCTATATCGCCTGACCCTGCACCATATGCCCGTCCCACATAACAACATGCAGAATGCGGAGCTAAGGAAATCCCTGTCTGTTGGGCATTATTTGGAAGGCAGTTTTTCCCCCAAGTTGGCAAGGCTTCACGAGAGCTTCTTAGAGTGAGAACGCAGGTTGAGCTCTGGGGAATGCCACTGACTCCTCATCAGCCAAATAAAATTTACTATGTTAGCCATGCAGCATAGGGAACTCTGGGAGCTTTGGCATCTCTGAATGGGAGCACTCGATCATTTCAGCTGGAATGTAATTCTCCCTAGCATTGTTATTTTTTTGTAGCTACCATCTCTGACAGTACATATCCACTGTAATACAGTGCATCCAGAGCATGAGGACTGATAAATCTACAGCATAAGTATTCAGCAAAGCTAAAATTGAACTATAAAGCAGAAATATGAACTGAACACCAGCAAGGCAGGAAGGAGAATATGGTCTTCTCAGCAGAATCAGATATCAGAAGTCTCCATTTAAAACCACCACTACAAAATACACGGTAATGAACAGTCCCTCCCTGGCAGGGATATGGACTGGCTGGCCCATTACAAGGCTCCCTCAGCACAAAAGCTCATTGTGTGGATGCAGTCATATTAGTATACACACCTTTATACGGTTATAGCTATTCCCTAAGAGAGGAATAAGTTATACTTGTATACGGCACCTTCACATAACTAACTATGTCCACATTAGTGTAATTATATTGACTGAGCAGAGTGGTAATGAATCACTCCCTTAACTGACATAATTACACTGGCACAACATCTGTCTATAGAATAGGCTTAAATGGGGGCTTAATGTTGTTTAAGTCCCTTGAGGAAAGAAGGTCTGCAGACAATCCCACAAAACTAAGGCCTGATCTACTCTACAAAGTATTGCTGGCATGGCCATCCTGGCTAGGAGTGTGAAAAGGCACATACGCACAACTGGCGAAATCCCTGGTGTAGATGCAACTATACCAACAGAAGAGTACTTTTGTCGGCGTGGCTAATGTCCTTCCAGGAAGTGGAGTAGCTTTCCCTGCAGAAAGGCTCCTGTCAGCATATGCTCTCTCCCAAGTAGGGGGCTTTGTTTGGCACAGCTATACCAGCCTCAAGGCTCTGTAGTGTAGACAAGCCCCAACAAATAGGCAGCTTCCAGAATATGATCTTGTTCCCCCTTCCCCCCCCCGCACACACACACACACAAAACCCCCATTTTCTCCTTCTTCTAGCTTTCCCTCATATACCTCTTGCATCTTCTTCCACCCACTGTACCACCACATTCCAACCCTATCGCCCAAGCTGTTCCACACACCAGAGGAGCTCCCATCGCTTCCACCTTCCCTTCAGTTACTGCTCTCCTCTGGCCATTCTCCCTCCACTCCTTTGTGTTTCACGGGCCCTTCCTCAGTGAGTAAAGAGGCAACGCCACCTTCAGTGCACTTGGCACAAGAGCGCTAAGCTGAGCTGCTTCAGCACAACTCACAGGCACTTCCCAGAGAGAGGAAAGAGGGAAAAAATAAGCGTAAAAGTAGAGACACCCTGCCTCCAACTGGCAGGCCACCCGCTTGGTTCAACCACAAGCAACAGCACACAGAGCAAACCCGGTGCCGACAATGGGTCCCTGCTGTTCCAGGCTGGAACGACAGAAAATACTGGCTCGCTCTCTCCTATGTTGACATGGATCAGAGCAGAGACTGCAGTGAAAAGAGTCACTCTGAAGGGGAAAGACTGGCAGACTTAGGGAAACTGGTGTGGCTGAGAATCACTGCAGTGTGCCATGCAGTACATTTTTCATCAGGATCATAAAGATCAACCTGGCACAAAGAGTACAGAAAATCCATTAACCTGGTAAGAGTCTGCTCAAGTTTCTGAAAAATGTAACAGTTACCACACAGGGTGTTTTGAATGGAGCGACAGCTTGTAATTAGCTTAGGTGGGACATCCTAATTATCAGAGGCCTGAGGAAACATTTTTTTGTGCAAGAGAGAGGGGATTTATAGTTCTCTTTTGATAAACTCATTACATGCGGTCATAAATGAATGACCAAAACACTTCACAATTTTCTCACGACCTAAAGATGCATATAATAATAGGCAAGCCAAACATGAGGACAAAGCCAGAGTCCTCGGTCTCCCACAGACTGTTCATAAGCAGAAGACATCTGCGCAAGTGTGCCAAGGAATACTACTAATAAGGAAACAGTAGCTAAACACATTAAACACATTTAATAAATGACTGAATTTGAATGTTTATAAAACCCTATCTTCCAAAGACCTCAATCCACTTTAAAAATGCAAATTAAAATGAGGGAAGCAAGCAATTATATATATGAAAATATAAGTAGCATCCAAAATATGCTAGGTTCTTTAGACGGATTTTAATTTCTATAATCCAGTGGTCATCTTGGCGTGCAAGAGTCTGATCTTGCAAGAGACTCCATTAAAATCAGACCTCTATCCCTCCACAGAGACCCCTAATGGTAATGGGGCCCCATGTGTACTCCGAGACCAACCTGCACAAACCTATTTGCAGGATTTAGGACTGCAGAGAAACAAGACAGACCAAAAAAAAAAAAAAAAAGAGAGAGAAGAGAAAAAATGCAAACAATGGGTTAGTTTATCGTGCTTGGAGGACGCTTCCCTAATTTGTACCCCTACTCTTAACACATATATATGCACAACCTTTTCCAATTTTAACCTGCAATGTTTTTAATTTTTTTTCTATTTATTATGGAAATGAAGTTGCCTTTTTTTAAAAATTGTTTCCCCATAATTATAAGCCTTCATGTTCTCATTAGCACTTCTGTAATACCGATTCCTAGGGTGGGCATACTTATCTGTATGGAAGCACTTATACCACTGTAGTTTATGTAAATTTGGGAACGGCATAATCTCCATACCAGTATATGGGCTAAGATATACCAGTATAACTGCATTGACCCTACAGCTTACTCGGTATAACTATAATAGGCAGCAAAAATCATAACCATGAGAGTATAACCTTACTAGTGGCCTCAGAGGCCAATCATGCAGTAAACCTTCAACTCCTAATTCATTTTGTCCTGAGCTAAATTATCAAGGCGGATGGCTGTTGAGGTGCAAAAACTTTAGTCAAACTCAACAGTTTCTTCCACCTTCCTCACAAGCCTGGTACACAAGTATGCTACACATGGCTTTGCAGATTCACGTCTGCCATGATCACACCGCCCTAAGTGACAAAACAGGAGAAAGTACAGGCTTTGTTTAACAGGAGATCTCTGAGCAGATCTCCTTATAACAAGCATAGCAGAGTCTGTCAGAGAAGCTAGCAGATTAGGAACATCAGCCCAGCAAAGGTTTAGCATTTTAGTCCTTTCCTGGCACTCTCCCCCTAGTACATAAAACCCTGAAAACCAGCAAGAAAGACTCTGTGCAAGCTCTCTTCACACGCTGCCCACCAAACAGCACGTTTTGAAATATACTGAGTGTCTGAAACATCTGTCTGGAATCAACAGTACGCTGTCTCATCATGAGGAAGACTGAAAATGTTTTAGTCACAGGGGAACCTGTAGCCAGCACCACTGGAGTCTAAGCACTGGTGGCAATGATAATCAAAGAAAGCTCTGGGTAGCTTTAAACTTGAATTAGAATCACGACAACTCAGTCTGACTCATTCAAGCAGCTTGTCACAACAATAAGAGAGGTTGCTTTGTAAGATTCTAGAAAAATCCATTCACCTATGGCCTGCAAAGAAAGGAATCGGTGCGTAAATTAGTGATTAATGCATTAGACCAGGACACGAGAGAATCACATTTATTCCTGGTTCTCACACTGACCCCAGAAAAGTCCCTAGGGATCTAAAGGAATTAGGTGCCTAAGCCTGGAAAGCCAAAATCTCAGCCAAACTTCTCTATGACCCAGTTTCTTCAACTGTAAAATGGGGCAGTGTAGCAGGGTGGACCCCTGCTCCTGCCCTGAAGGGGTTAAAAACAGCCCTGGCAAGGGGCTGTGGCTGGAGAAAGCAGCCTTTAGGCTGGGCTGATTGGGGAAGTGGCGGCAGCTACGGCCACACCCCAAACTGAGCAACCGGTCCTCATAAGAAGGCCGGAGGAGCTCGAAGCAGTCAGTCTCTCTCTAGCCGTAGAGGGAGATGGGCCTGGCTGCCGGGAGCTAGAGACAAAGTACCCGAGGAGAGCAGGGGAGCTCTAGCCTAGAAAGCCCCAAGCTGAGGCCTAGCATTAGGCTAAAAGGTACTGGGAGCTGCAGAGGGCAGCCCAGGGGTAGTCTAGGGCAGCAGGTCCAAACCCCATTGCCTATGATGAGTGGCTGATACTGCAGTTTGCCCCAGTGAACGGAGGCGAGATGGAGACTGGGCAGTAGCCATCTACTGAAGCAAAGTGGAGATAGAGGGTGAGTGTGCCCTGGGAAGGGGAAACCCTCAGAGAAAGGGGTGACTGCTTGGGGGCAGCACTCCACATAAAAGGGCACTGGGTCCAGGGAGGGACACGGGGCCAGAGGACAGGTGGATCACCGGCCTGCAGAGGGCGCTCCGGAGCTGGAACCGAGCTAATTCCCAGAAGTAACCAGCAGGAGGCGCCGCAGGGGTGAGTCTACACGTCTACAGGCAGATACTAAATTTACAAGGTAGTTCTGCACCTTAGTTCATTAGTATTTGCAGATTGCTTGGGGGTGGATCTATAGATGGAAGGGTTTATAATATTACAAAGCACAAAAATGGTTTTAAAGCAAAATGAGTGAGTTAATACATCAAAAACAGTCTCCAACATTTTCTTAGAAATTAGAAAAGAAACCTCTGTACATTATAAAATGTAATTTGAAGATTTATTTAAGGGACAGTAAAGGAACGGTCGTGCTTAAATGGCCGAATGGGACACTGCCAATGTCCTTTCTCCAGCAATGGCCAATACTAATGGAGAAGCTTCAGGAGGTAGCTCAACTCTTACTTCCACACTCAACGTAACATACCTGATCAACTATGGCAGCAGGGAAAAGTATTGCATGTGCTACTCCTGGGGGAATTCTGTGCCAAAAAAACTTAAAATTCTGTGCACAATATTTTAAAATTCTGCAAATTTTATTTGTCACATTAACAATACATAATCACACCAGTTTAAATTATTTTGGTAATTTATTTCAAAATACCTGTCAGCAAGTATGTCTATAACAATAGACACACACAAAAATCCTCCCCTGAATAGAAAGTTAAAGAAACCCCTATGCCAACCTAGTTCCTGTTTCTTTAGCTCTCCCCACCCTCCAGGCCCAGCCAGGGGGCCAGATACCTGCATCCCCCTCCCCCACAGGAGCCCAGCCACAGAGACTCCCTTGCCCAGATACCCACATCCCCTCCATACCAGAGCCCAGCTGCAGGTTCCCACACCCCCATTCCAGACACCCATCCCCCTCCCCTCCAGACCCTAGCCATGGGGGTCTCCCCTTGCTCAGATACCTGCACCCCTCCCCACTAAAGCCCAGACATTCACCCCTCTACCCCCCAGAGCACAGGGATCCAGAGCCTGATGCTGGGTTCCAGACTTGCACAGAGTTTCCTGCACATCAATGTCTCCTCCCCTCAAGGTGTGCAGGGAACTCATAGACTCAAGGACTGGAAGGGACCTCGAGAGGTCATCGAGTCCAGTCCCCTGCCCTCATGGCAGGACCAAAAACTGTCTAGACCATCCCTAATAGACATTTATCTAACCTACTCTTAAATATCTCCAGAGATGAAGATTCCACAACTTCCCTAGGCAATCTATTCCAGTGTTTAACTACCCTGACAGTTAGGAACTTTTTCCTAATGTCCAACCTAAATCTCCCTTGCTGCAGTTTAAGCCCATTGCTTCTTGTTCTATCATTGGAGGCTAAGGTGAACAAGTTTTCTCCCTCCTCCTGATGACACCCTTTTAGATACCTGAAAACTGCTATCCTGTCCCCTCTCAGTCTTCTCTTTTCCAAACTAAACAAACCCAATTCCTTCAGCCTTCCTTCATAGGTCATGTTCTCAAGACCTTTAATCATTCTTGTTGCTCTTCTCTGGACCCTCTCCAATTTCTCCACATCTTTCTTGAAATGCGGTGCCCAGAACTGGACACAATACTCCAGTTGAGGCCTAACCAGCGCAGAGTAAAGCGGAAGAATGACTTCTCATGTCTTGTTTACAACACACCTGTTAATGCATCCCAGAATCACGTTTGCTTTTTTTGCAACAGTATCACACTGTTGACTCATATTAAGCTTGTGGTCTACTATGACCCCTAGATCTCTTTCTGCCATACTCCTTCCTAGACAGTCTCTTCCCATTGTGTATGTGTGAAACTGATTGTTCCTTCCTAGGTGGAGCACTTTGCATTTATCTTTATTGAACTTCATCCTGTTTACCTCAGACCATTTCTCCAATTTGTCCAGATCATTTTGAATTTTGACCCTGTCCTCCAAAGCAGTTGCAATCCCTCCCAGTTTGGTATCGTCCGCAAACTTAATAAGCGTACTTTCTATGCCAACATCTAAATCGTTGATGAAGATATTGAACAGAACCGGTCCCAAAACAGACCCCTGCGGAACCCCACTTGTTATACCTTTCCAGCAGGATTGGGAGCCATTAACAACTACTCTCTGAGTACGGTTATCCAGCCAGTTATGCACCCACCTTATAGTAGCCCAATCTAAATTGTACTTTCCTAGTTTATCTATAAGAATATCATGCGAGACTGTATCAAATGCCTTACTAAAGTCTAGGTATATCACATCCACCGCTTCTCCCTTATCCACAAGGTTCGTTATCCTATCAAAGAATGCTATCAGATTAGTTTGACACGATTTGTTCTTTACAAATCCATGCTGGCTATTCCCTATCACCTTACCACCTTCCAAGTGTTTGCAGATGATTTCTTTGATTACCTGCTCCATTATCTTCCCTGGCACAGAAGTTAAACTAACTGGTCTGTAGTTTCCTGGGTTGTTTTTATTTCCCTTTTTATAGATGGGCACTATATTTGCCCCTTCCAGTCCTCTGGAATCTCCCCCGTCTCCCATGATTTCCCAAAGATAATAGCTAGAGGCTCAGATACCTCTTCTATTAACTCCTTGAGTATTCTAGGATGCATTTCATCAGGCCCTGGTGACTTGCAGGCATCTAACTTTTCTAAGTGATTGTTTACTTGCTCTTTTCTTATTTTCTCTTCTAAACCTACCCTCTTCCCGTAAGCATTCACTATACTAGACATTCCTTCAGACTTCTCGGTGAAGACTGAAACAAAGAAGTCATTAAGCATCTCTGCCATTTCCAAGTCTCCCATTACTGTTTCCCCCTCTTCATTGAGCAGTGGGCCTACCCTGTCCTTAGTCTTCCTCTTGCTTCTAATGTATTGATAAAAAGTCTTCTTGTTTCCCTTTATTCCCATAGCTAGTTTGAGTTCATTTTGTGCCTTTGCTTTTCTAATCTTGCCTCTGCATTCCTGTGTTATTTGCCTATATTCATCCTTCGTGATCTGACCTAGTTTCCATTTTTTATATGACGCCTTTTTATTTTGTAGGTCACGCAAAGATCTCAAGGGTAAGCCAAGGTGGTCTTTTGCCACATTTTCTATCTTTCCTAACCATCGGAATAACTTGCTTTTGGGCCCTTAATAGCGTCCCTTTGAAAAACTGCCAACTTTCCTCAGTTGTTTTTCCCCTCAGTCTTAATTCCCATGGGACCATACCTATTAGCTCTCTGAGCTTACCAAAATCTGCCTTCCTGAAATCCATTGTCTCTATTCTGCTGTACTCCCTTCTACCGTTCCTTAGAATTGCAAATTCTATGATTTCATGATCACTTTCACCCAAGCTTCCTTCTACTTTCAAATTCTCAACAAGTTCCTCCCTATTTGTTAAAATCAAGTCTAGAACAGCTTCCCCCCTAGTAGCTTTTTCAACTTTCTGAAATAAAAAATTGTCTGCAATGCGGTCCAGGAACTTATTGGATAGTCTGTGCCTGCAACTTCCAGGAACCTTCTAGCTCCTCTCTTGTTTCCTTCTATGTGCAATCTGGGCCCTGCTGACTGTCAGCAGCACTGCAGCCCATTTCTGTGGGGGAAAGAAAATTCTGTGCCAAAAACATTAATTTCTGCAAAATTCTGCATTGCGCAGTGGCGCCGAATTCCCCCAATAGTAATGTGCGTGCATGCATGCATGCACGTTTCTTCTCCGCTCCCCAACTAGCCATCTATTTATGCCCTGAAACATACTGGAAGCAGATAGCAGCCTCTGTCATTTATATTCTGGTGCACAGAAGGTATCACAATGGCTAGAATTCTGGATATATTCATATTAAAATAAATGTCTCGCATTTCTTGGGATAGTTTATTTTTCCATATATGTAGGATTTAACATCACCTCTTCTTTCTTATTGACTTGAAATTTTATAGCCTCGATATCTTTATTTTAAATTGAATATATTTGTTCGTTTTATGCATCTTAGAGCATAGAGTATTTTCTCCTGACTGTCACAGTTCTGAGAAGATAAATAACTGGAGAGCAGTTGTCACATACATCATGTTTGGCAATACAGAGCTTCGTTAATATAGACATAAATGGGGACATCTTTACTCTATTTTCATTCTCCACTCAACATGAAATCAAACAAAATGAAAAGTGAGGATATATCAGAAACAGCAGAGATAGAAAACTAGAGCACATAAAGCTTTATATTTCTTCTCTGAATTCACAGGAATCCAAGGGGCCCAATGTTGTCAATATAAATTTGTATTTTCCCCCCTCAACAAAAGGCAGCTAAGGAGTGAGTTTCTGAGATAAATACAACATTCCTCCTTCTCAACAAGCCTTTTTAAAGTTCAGGTTGTTTTCTCTGTTACACTTTGACAGAGTTTGTCGGGTAAGAGAGGAATATTTTCCCAACGAGGTAATGTATAGGTCATAGAACATGTTTGCATTGACAATTGCAAATACCATATTTCATGAATCCCTGGACTCATCTGAAGTGTACATCCTCCACAGTAAATGTAGCTCAGTTGTACCTAAAACGCACGTCAAAGTCTAAAATTCAGCTGCAGATCAACTACTTACAGTCAGCAAAGCCTATTGGCCTAAGTTTTCAGATGTGATGAGCGACTTGGGTTCCTGAATAAAGACACCTTTAAAGGGGCCTAGTTTTCATAAAGTGCTGATCACCCACCCTCTGAAGAAACAGACCCTTCTAAAATCCATCTCATGTCTGGACACAAAAAGAGCCAATCAATATCACCAACCACTTTGAACCTGAAATTTAGGCCACTGGTTTCACCAGCACTTGCGGGTTCTCCACCATGTCTGTGCAGATACAAATGCAAACACATAGAAGGTGGCTATCTTCCTTCTCTTTGGCACCAGTTCTCACACACTCCTCTTCCTCCTTCATTGTTCCCCAATTGTTCCCCAGTGGGAACAACCGATTATAGATAATTGTGCTTGGGAAAAAACAGATCGCTGAAACCAACTGGAGCAATGAGAGAGATGACATTGGGTTTGTACTGGCAAGAGCAAAGGACAACGGGCCAGTGGTGGACCTGACAAGAAAGAGGCAGGGCAGGGCTCACCAGCTACTAGCTGGATTGCCGCCAGTTTAGCCATTGTTTTTCTTTGCAAGTTGAAATCATTCACAGCTGTTTAGACCCAAAATTTGCTTGTTGCAGGCACGCCCCAAGTGACCACTTGAAGTCCACACATGCAGCTTCAACTAGAATGCTGTTTGACCTTTAAAGACAGTCGCCAGCAGCCACAATATTTTTGCTGGGCCTTTCGTAGTCACAACATTTCGCAATCTCTTCTTCTGGTAGCATCCTACCATAGCCATTGGACAAGCAGCAACTCCAGAGTGACTGACAGGAGGAGCTGTTTCAAAGTGGAGAGGAAGAGAGAGCAAATAGCAGTAGTGAGAAATATTAGCTAGGACGATGCTACCGGATTTCAAAATGATGAATACGACTGAGAATGGTAGAAAAGCGAAGGAAGAATCAGTGCAATTAACCCAAGAACAGTAGCAAACTCAGAAATTTTTAATTTATGTAGAGCATTTGAGGCATGTAGTGCAGACACTCCAAGCCCTTGCCTCTATGATAGATGTACCAGTTAACTTAAGGTGTGAGTTTAAACTGATTTTTTCAATTAAGCTGGTGCAAAGTCCAGTGTGGATGCTCTTATTTCATAATACCACCTAGCTCTTAGACAGCAATTTTCATCAAAAGATCTCGAAGTACTTTACAAAGCAGGTCAGTATAATCATCCCCTTTTTCAGATGGGGAAACTGAGGCACAGAAAGAGGACATGGCTTATCCATGGCAGGCCAGTGGCAGAGCTGGGAAATGAACCGTGGTCTCCTAAGTTGCAGGCCAGTGCTTCATCCACTATGGGGAACAGGTTTAAGTCACATTCAAATAAGCCACTCAGACTAAAACAAGGACATCCACACAAGGTTTGCACTAGTTTAAAAAACAGCAAACTAAAATCAGCACCATTTTTTCACGTGGGTCTGATTTCAGAGTGCTGGTTGCAGAGGAATTAAAGACAAGAACTCGGAAAGGCTTTAGAACTTTTCAAGTTCATTAAGAAGTTGCTTGGTGGCCTCCAGCCACTTCCTAACACATGAGAGCACATTTGGAAAGGGGGTGTTCCCTAGAACAGCAGTTCTCAACAGTGGGTCCGCGAACCCTTTCATGAGGGCCACTTGGTCCTGTGGCTAAAATCCAGAGCCCAAGCCCCAGCATCGCCTGCAGGAGTTGAAGCCCCAATCCCCAGCACCCTCTGCAGGGCTGAAATCGGGAACAGTTGGGCTGAATTCCAGAGCTCCAAGCCCTGGTGCTCCCCATGGGGCACAAGCCCTGAGCCCAATGGCAGAGTTTGGGGGGGGGGGGACAGGGATGCTGCCCTCTCCACACACACACACACACACCCCTACACACCCCTGCCCTGAAACTGCAAAGCAAGAACAGGGCAGACCCAGGGCAACTAGACACACAAACACCCTTCTCTCCCCACCCCTGGGAAGGCCGTCAGGGAGTGCAGGACAGCTGCTGCTCTCTGGCTGGTGCAGGAGGTTGAAGTTGCTCCTCAGCTCCCAGCTCCCTTTGCTCCCACAGAGGCAGTTGGTAAGAGCTGCCTGGGCAGGGGGAACCTGCTTCATGGCTGGCAGAGCCCTGGGGGAACAGGGACTGCAGGGGAGCCCTCCGGGCACAGCCTTGAACTACCCCCCTGCCTGCACAAAGTCCTTAGCTACCCCTCACCCTGCAGCCTGAGCTACCCCTGTGAGTGAGCTGAGCCCCTTCCCTTTAAGTTAGAATTTTTGGTTTTGTGCCCCATCCCCCCCGCACCCAGACAGGCTGGGTGGCCTGCTGAGGGGAGTCAGGGAATGGAGGTGGCGCTCCCTCCCCAGACCCCGCCATGCAGAGCTGGCTGGAGCCCCGCTGGCCCTTGCCCACCCAAAATAGAAGTCAAACAACACCTATGCCCGAGCCCCCTCCTGCCCTAGAGCCCCCGCTCCCCCACTGGACCTGGAGTTTCTATAGCACATTGTGGGGGGCCTTGGAAAGGAAAAGGTTGAGAACCCGTGCCCTGGAACATTTATCCAGACCCTTTTAGGCAAAAAAGGAATTTCACTTCACTCTGGGTACTTTTTATTTAAAACTAGGTGGTCGTCCTTCCCTTCACCTCGTGCCCGCCCCGCCCCGCCCCCCCGCCCCGCATTCCTTTTAAATAAATAAATTTAAAAAAAACCCACACACACTTAGAACTTCAAGACAATCTAAAAGCGAACCCTCTCAGTTATTTAGGGCTGCCAAAAATGAAAGCAAAGGAAGCCACAATGCACAAGTTCACCTCTGATCAGGCTATAGAAAACAATGATCTTGTCATGGATACCAATAGACGAAAACCAGAAATGGTCTGTATATATCATGTCACATTCCTGTATCACTAAAACACAAACATTGAAACTGACAATCCTTGTTAATAATAGCATGTTATGTAACCTGGAATAGTTCTTCTCTACTGAAGCTGAGCAAGTGGACTAAGAAGGTCCTGTATTAATAAAAGAACAAATCTGATTGAACTTGCAAACACGAAAAGCCACCAGCTCTTAATGCAAAAATTTAAAAATGGGCCAGAACCATGCCCCTTGCATCCAATCACAAACTGAAACCTAGATCCTGATCTGAAGGTTGTGACTTGGATCTATTTCTCAAAAGAATCCATCAAAATTAATTCTTTCAGAAAGTGCTGATCTTGGAAAGCTTTAGATATAGTTAAAGAAAAAAAACGTTTACACGCTCTTAAACATCAGAGCAACAAGAATGGGTTAAACTATTCCCAGGCTAAAGCCATCAGTTACAGCACCGGGCTAACACACACAGACATGTTTACAAGCCCCAGGAGTGAGAAGTTTACAAGAGAGGTGCCAGCGCAAGTTGATCTGTAGCCTTGAGATTTATGAGCACGAAGGCACACCTTCCTGTCTCTACAGACGACCCATCTTTTACATGTCATTTTAACCTTACACATCACTGTTAATTTGAAACCTATGACTCACGATTCCTGTTTTCCACCACATTCAAACCAATATTGCAAGGAAACTCTTGGGGTTTTTTCGCTATAGCTTAGCTGTAGGATGAGAACAGGAAGGACAGGAAGAGGTAAAAAAAAACTAAACAAAACAAACCAACCAACCATTCTGTTAACCTTTGTCTGATTATTTAAGAATGATACATTTCAGGATATCCATGTTTCATAGGTTACAAGACACACACCACTCTCAAATGGTAGAGAATTCAAGTGTTCAGCTAAACCATTACTGAATTTTTAATCGATTCAGAGCAAAAGGTTTTAAAAGAGAACAGCAACAGACCTTGTATGCCATGAACACATCAAGATGTGTTAAATGTGCACTGGGCACAGGTAACAGGGACACCACCCACTGGCTAGTTTAACAGATTGGGTATGGAAGCTTTACATGCATGAAAAGGCAGCTGATAGCCCTGCTGGCATTCTCCCCACTTATCTAAGCCATCTATAGTAGAACAAAAGTGCTCCCAAGCAAGTTTCAAATTCCAGACTTAAATAATAAGTTGCCTCAGTGATGAAGCAGACTTGCTGTAGGTATCAAAGGCTGACAACACCCCAAGCTGTCCTTCTGGGAGGCCGTTCTTTGGCTTACACACTGTTTACATGTGGTTGCCAAGGTTGGAAGCTTTTTAAATACTCTGCCTATTTAAACAGCTCTGAAGCAATAGGGCTTCACAGGTGAAAACCAGTCAAACAGGCCTATCAGGGAAGAGAGGCGGGGGGGGGGGGAGAAGAGTGAGAGATCCAGATCAGATGTTCATAGCTAGCTTCAGTGTTATGAGTGAGTGGCTAATTTTGCACAGGCGTCAGATAAGACCTGCTAAAACAATAGCATCCTGGGGGCTTGATCTTGTGAGGTGTCCAGTGCTTCTTGCTTTCAGCTAAACAGCCCCTCCATCATCACTCAGGTTAGGAGCTATGGATCAGGCCTTGGAGCAGCTTTTAAATGGACAGTTTATTGCTTTGTTCCATTTCAAATGCAACCAAGTACAGAGCCTGAGCTGAGATGGAAAAATATTGTGTGGGAGAAAGGGAGACAAGTGAGTTTACACAGAACAATGGGGCCCTGATCACCGCTGGGGCCCAATGCAACTGTAATGCTAAAAATAAAAAATAAATAAATAAAAACCATCAGTATTTGGTACTTATATAGCAATAGCGCAAAAGGCCCTAATCCAAATAGGAGCTCCATTGTTTTTCACATAGGGCAGTCCCGATCCCACAAATCACAGCTCAGTGAATTCATTGGGGAAGGGTCCAACCACTTGCAGAATCAGAACTTCAGAGCCACAAGCATTAACTAATTAAGTAGCATCAATCAAAACTCCTAATTAACATAGAAAACTAGAGACAAGCAAGGAGAAAATGCCTAAACTGCTGAACCACAATAATGAAGGTAAACACCCCATGCTCCTTTAAAGGTCTCAGTCTGTCAGCAGCTATTGCTTTCTGAGCACCATCACCTTTTCTGAAGCAACATTTTAGTCCTATAATAATTCCTATAAAAACTGACATTCATTCATTTCCTCTAGGAAACAACCGCTATTTCTCTCTCTCTCATGAGCACAACACTCAAGTCGCCAGGAGAGGGATAAGGTCAGGAGAAAACGCCTGGATTTCAGTCTTCAGGGAATAATTCCAATAGAAAACATTTGCAATATTCTTGGTATTAAATGCTTTTGGCAAAGACCAAATTTGTTAAAGTTTCATTTTTGTTTTTTAAACCTCTGAAGTCATCTGTTTCCCAGAGCCGTTTTCAGAGACGGTATTGTGGGAAAGGAGAGATTTCACATAAAAGAAGCCAACATAACTAAATGGTAGACTGGGGCGAGGATTCAGATATTGCATGCTGACCAGTTATTATACACAGAGGTGTAGTTAAATACCTATTTTAGACAAGCTATTATTGCCCCTACACTGGAGGTTTATATCACCCAACTTGCTGGAATTACTCATGCCTTGGTTCAGATCCACAGTTTGCGTGAGGAAAAATAAATGTACATTCAAAGCAAATGTATAGAAGATCTTGATTTAGCTGAACCTCATTGTCACGCGCAGAAAGTTTATCCCAAGATTTTGTAGCTGTTTTGCTATAAATCCTAGTGCTTCCAGAAGAAGCTGAAAAGAAACTCATTTAATCATCCATCCGATATTTACATTTATTTTCTCCCCCAATACAAATCAATTTTTATGTTAGTTGGTTTTCTTCCCTACCTTCCCTGATTCTGCAGATGATAAATTTCTACCTCAAATATTATAAAGGAAGCACCTAGTCCGTTAAAATGTCAATTTTAGGTAGCAGCTCTGCTGTGAAGATCTCAGCAAAGTAGCATACCATTTTTATTAACATCTTCAGTTCTTCTTGCCAGAGAAGAGTCCCCTGTGTTCTTGGAAATCAGAACTGACAAAACGGGCTACTACAGAGTAAGAAAGGCACCGGGGCCAAAAGGAGCCCAGGAAGCCTAGGCTATGTCTCCCCAGCAAATAAAAGGGTGACTGGTGCAGGTAAGTATACCAAACACTAGCTTTAATCTAGCTAACACAGATAACACTTAGTGGTGAAGACATGGCAACACAGCCTTCACCGTGCCCTGGCAGATTTGTATTCTGGCATTCAGCCGACGCTGAAGTCTGTGCCACTACATGTTCCCTGTGATGGTTACCCTTGTTAGCTAGGTTAAAGCGATCATGAGTATGCCAACCTTCAATCACACCTTCATTCGGGGTGTAGATGTCCTCCGAGAATCCAGCAAGCCACAACCATCCCTAAAGCAGCCAGGTCAGGGCAAGCCAGTAGCGGGGAAGATATGCAAAAGCCACAACCGTGCTATTCAGTGGTGGGACCAAACCTTATATTTCCTTTACTTAGATTTGCACCTCTCTTCCCCCTTTCTCTACGTCTTACGTTCCAAGGAACGCAAAACACTAAGCAAAACTCAACCAAAAACCAAAAGTTTAAACATCAGTGCCCCCCAAGCCACCCGTGGCACACTGAAAATTCACCAACAAATCCCCTTGATCAAGTAAGATGGTTCCATGACAAAGGTTTCACCCATGCTAAGAGACATTAGGTTTTTATTATTAGGAATTGCTTGTTTACTGTTCTGCTATTAGTCTAGATGGGAGATTAAATACAAGCAAACATGATGGTAAGAACCTTTTCATGGCTTTTTTTTTTAAATGAGGTAAACCTATGTATCATAGATGCATCTCTTGAGCTCTTGGCAAGTTACCAGAAAGGTGACACAGTTTGAGTGTCCTCTGCACTAAGGTTTGCCTGACAGCAGCCACTCTAGAGACAGCTCAGGACAGCACCAGCAGTAGTCCTCTGGTTTTGACAGACTCTTCAGCAAGTAGTCTTTAAATCTTTATTATTGTAAACCTGGATGTCCTTGTTAGCCAGATAGGCATCCAAATCCCTTCTTGAATCCTGTTCACTGTCACTATGTGGCAATGAATTCCACAAACTAATGTGTGAAAAAGCATTCCTTGTTATTTTCAAATTTACTACCTTTCCCTCTCATTGAAACACACACACACACACACACACACATACACACACACACACGAATGCAAGAATTATGGTTCAGCAGCAACACTAAAGAAACTGCACTGGGAGCACACAACATTTTCTACTAAAGTTTTTTAATCTGGTTAAATTGGTACCTTAATAGATTACATAGAAAGAGAGAAACACACTCACCCAGCTGGGCTAACAAAGCAGCAGAAATTAACTTTCACATTTCCAACTTCTTCAGGTGACCTGAAGCAGAGCTCTGTGTAGCTCAAAAGCTTGTCTCGCCCACCCAGAGAAGTTGGTCCAATAAAAGATGTTACCTCACCCACTTTGTCTCCCTAATACCCTGGGACTAACATGGCTACAACACTGCACGGGACAATAATAAAGCTGGACAGTACGTTCATTAGACTTGCAGGGATATATTCCAATATTTCTGAGCATATCTGCCTTTTTCAGCCAAGTATGAGAGTTTTGTAATTTGTGCACCTAACAAATAAGCTTGGGCAAATTCTGAACAAGATACACCAGCTAGACTCAAGAGTTTTCACAAGCCTGCCTACCCCCGTTCCCCAAGCAATGGGAAGACGTCCTCTGCAGGCAGCTTGCAACCCACTCCTTTAATGTTAACTCCTCTGGAAAAACTCATGCTACATACATATACATTTCATGGATTGTTCCCAAAAACACCACAGCGCATAGCCATGCCTCAGCAGGAGACAGCAGATTTGTTATGTTTCTCAACATATTTCTTGAGTGGCTCTTACATACTTTTCAGAAGTGAAGTCTGGAATGATAGGGCTTACTGGAATCTCAGTACAAAAAAGCTGCTTGTATTCTATATTTATTCATCAATAAAAGTCTCAGGTCACTCTTCAGTTTCTTGCTATTTACACTGAAAGGTTTTTTGCTTGGGAGAAAAAGAGCTAACCAAGCCAGCAACCAGTATTACCATTAACCCACTTTTCCTCCCCAATAATTTAGCAGTGCAACTTTTTTTCCAATCCATTTTGCAAAATGAAACTTTAAGTGCAAGTGGAAATTGAAATAATGGAGTTCTAGCTTTTTACTTTAAAAAAGAAAACCTCAAAGACCGCAAAAGGCTTAAAGAATAACACTGGGGGTCTTTTAGTTTTATAAGTCAAGCCACAAACACTAGTCAAAGAAACAAAACATCTAACCTCCCTCTTCAAAGAGAAGAAAATTCAGCATCATCAGTGAATTGCCTATTGCTCTTCCTCACTGCATCTAGATTTTGAAACACACGTGACCCAATGTTAGAAGGCCTCCGCAAAGTCTCAGCACCGAAGGATGTTAACAACGACCTCCCGACAGGTTATGTGGTTGAAATTGTGTTAGTATAAATACATGCATCGAGAGAGCTGCATGCTACATATATTCTTCACTCACGATGGGTTCACATTCATCTTGTCACAACTGATCACACAAGAATTTCCACACGCTTTGGCCAGAAATACAAGATATTCCTGCCAGGGCTTTTAATATTCTCTCTCCCACCCGCCCCCAAACCCACACAGATCTGGTGTATCACAGTGCTGGCTGCATACCCTTGATCATTAAATAATTTAGGTCAGACCTCCATGAAGTATCAATGCTTAAAGTTAGGGCCTGTATTAACTGCAGAGTTAGGCTGGGCTTTCCAGCCACATTCCAAACCTTCGCATGCTAGTTTAGTGGAGATTTCAACCCAGGCTAGCTGGCCCATCATGGGGGTACAGCCGGGCTCTGCTTTCACTGGGGCTGGTAACCTACCCATTGTAAGGCTCCATGGGACTAGAACCTGGGTCTGTGGAGCCTGGCACAGCTGATGTTCCCACATTGCCCCCGGGGAGGCCACGCAGAGCCACGTCCAAAGAGCGCTGTGGAGATCAGGTGCCGCAGGAAGTACAAACCAAAAGGGACCGAAGCCTCTGATTGGCTCATGCATACTATTTAACTCTGGAGGGTGCCCCAGCAAGTTGCCTGGGCAACTACACCGACTTTTGTTCTGCTGTGACTCTGGTCTATACCTCGCTTTCTCACCTCCAGTCTCTTACCCCAGCTTGACTCTTGCTTACAGCCCAATAGTACCTCTGACCTCCAGTCTCCGACCCCAGTCTGATTCTTGCTTATCGATCCCGGCTCTACCAACTACTCCGATCCCTGCTCACTGGCCAACTCACGGCCACCCTTCATTTGTGTACACCAGCCCAGCCAAGACCGCTAGGCCGGACTGCCTACTCCCCGGTCCCTTACCACCACTTTGCAGACTTGAGGGCTGGATAATTCTCCAATGCCTTCCCACAGTTCTCATGTGCCCAGAAGCACAGACAAATTCTCCCACAATTCACTGGGAAAGAAGCAGAGAGGCTCAGCTTACCTCAGCGCTAAGAATCATGAGATGAGCCAAGAAGTCTTAATGAGATACACAGGGAAGCATGGCACCAGTGAAGACGCAGTGACTCAGGAATGGCTTTTCAGTGTCGGTGCTCGCAGTGGGGCTAGGCTAAGCTATTTCACCCAGGCTAACTCTGCAGTGACGACAGATCCCGACAGGCCAGACGGCTCCATATTTAAGACATTTGGAAGCAGATCTTGAGAATAAAGATTGAAAGCTAAGAAAGCCCTAGAGCCCTAAATCTAACGACACCCTTTACCACATGCTTTCCTAGATCAGGGCCAAGCAGATTCACAAAGCAATCTGATGTGGCTCATGATTGACACCTGATGCATGAGAGCAACTTTGCAGAAAGGCATGTAGTCTTGTCTGCAGGGGCCTTTTTCAGCAGCTCTCGCACTAGCTTGGCCAGGGCACAGGTGCTTTTACTGCCACATTTACCATGGACGTCCATGGTAAAGGAACCATATATTTTAGCCCAAGTACAGACCTGCGATCAAGTGCAGCTTCTTAAGCTGAGGAGAACACTGGTTTGGGCTGAGTCACAAAAGGAAGTCATCTTTTGAACTCTGATATTTTGGCTCTGCCGGCCAGTTCTACAGCTGTTTATGATCTTTGCTTACACTGCACACAGTAAGTCTATTGTCTTGGTTAATAACTCCTTCCCTAAACACTAATAGTCACATGACAGACAGCGCTTCCACACCATTTTGGGGATGTAATAGAAGGAAACACAGTGTTACATGGTAAACCAATGCAGTTTATAGCACGAAGCAATGCTGGATTTCAGCACTGCAGCAACTTGCTCAGCTTTGCAACAAAATGGTTCATAATCAGCACTTTTAATAATCAGTGCTTTTACCTTCTAAATATAGACTGTGCTTCCCCTTTTGGGAAACAGAAAAAACACTGCAGAGAAGAGCAGTTTCAAGCAGAAGCTGTCACTGAAGCAGAAAGTTTGGAAACCACCTGAGATATCAGCTGTGACACTTATTCCACCAGATTGTTTAATCTACCAAATAGAGTACATGCTTTTCAATAAACTGTTAAATGCTTTACTTTTCTGCCCATTCTATCTGCTCTTATCTTAATCCGGAAACTCTTAATAGAACAACATTCTGTTCATCTGTTGTAGCGTCCATCCATCACTGAATTAGGTTACGCGCCAACTAACAACTGCTCTGCTGCCTGCCTGAAGAGGAGGAACAGATTCTTCAATTTTTCAGGGGCATAATAGAGAAAATTTTCTAAGCTATGAAGGAAGGAAGAGAGTTTACTCAGAAGGGTGGTGGAGCGGAAGCCCAAGAAAAGTGTCTTAAGAAAAGGCTCAGAAAAACAGCAGCAAGGTGGAATGTTGCAGACCTTGGACACTGATTAGAAGAGGGTCCCTCAACTGGAAGGTGGAGTAGAGGGCGAGCCTATGTTCCCCAACCATCCACTGGGGAAGTGCCACAGTGAGAGCCATAGATTTGAAGGTATCTGGGATGGTTCTTCCCACGAGACTGATACCCCAGAAGGGGGAGAACACAGTGACTCAGCCAGAGGGTCACGTCATGAGAAGAGAGCACCCCGAGTCACAACAAGAGAAAGGCTGCAGAGCGTGTGAACAAGCAACAGAAGGGGGCTTTGGACATGGAAGGAGCTACTTCCCAGAGCAGCCAGAAGGAGGCACTCTAGCAGTGAGTGTACCCTTTGACAGAAAAATAAAAACGCCATCCATTCTACACAGAACTCCATTAAAAAACTGGAAAGGAAGGAAATGTTTGCAAACTGAAAAAGAATAAAAATTCACTCAAAGAAAAAAAAATTAGTTTATCATCATCATCATCATCATCTAAATTGTAGCTATTGCAAACAATTATTCAGGTATAAGGTAGTTAAGAAGATAGCCAACAACTTTAGGGTAAACTGTGCATTAAATATTATTCCACCGTGCAGGCTACAAGCTGCCATGGTTCAGCCAGTGTTGAAGTGGTGGAATGGTCTATTCCAGCCAAAGGCAGTAAATACATTTCTCTGTCCTAGTCAAGAGACTAGGCCGGTTATTGGGAAGTGTGTGTTTCACCAATTACGAAACTAATGAAAATGTTACGTCAGGTCACTGGGCTAGAAAACAATTATTTCACTTCCCAATGTTAAATGAGAGATGGAACCACAACTTCATTAGTATGCAAATTACAAAGGACGGCTTTGAACTGGCAGGTACCCAAAATTAATGTACTTCTCTCTGAGGCAAGGCAGATGAATATCATCTTGTAAAAATCCAATCCACCAATAGGAAAAAAGCCAGGATACACAGCAATGAACAGTAGGTATCCAACTCCGCTGCAGCAAAATAAAGCTCTCCAATAGCATGGCATCATAACTTTAGAACGGGTCGAAAGGTCCTGCTGCAGTGCTTAAGCCAGCGTCTCTAACTGTTAGAGACTAAGATGGGCACTTCATTGGGGCAGGTTACCCCACATTTGCCTACTGCAGGGCTCTTGAATCCGAGCATCCCCTGAGGCTTCCAGAGCTAGCCACATTCAGAGATAGGATACTGGACTGGATAGACCATGGGTCTGAGGCTGTAGGACAATTCCTAGGAGCGTCCGGACTGGGCTACTGAGTATTAGAAGTGGCACCTAGTAAATTCATCCCAGTTATTTTAATATAATATGTTGTAGCTACAAGCTTTTTCCAGTCGTTCACCTTTTCAGGGAATGCTGTCACGGCCACCCAGCTATCTGACAACAGGGCCGTCTGCATTCACCCATAGATCTCTCTGCTCCTGGGGAACAGGAGGTATCCAACTTGCACTTGGTTGCTCACATGGCTATCTGATGGGCTCTGACTTGGGACTAGCCACACGGACTCTCTTCAAGTCACGAAGGAGGTTAAGTCCATATGCAGATTTTACAAGGTACAATCCATCTCGTTTCTAGAATGCACACTTACAAGACCATTACGTCTCGACTACCATCCATACTAGAACGTGTCACATGCTGTCAAGGAAGAACTGAAAACAAAACCTGCAATCCTGATATACGGCTTATTACATCTTGAGCAGTCCAGAACACTGACCCAACTTTTACAGCTTTCAGGACCTACATCTTAGTTACCTTCACTTGGACAACTGCCTCCCTGTAAAAGGGAGCAGAGAAGCATTTGGCCTCCAAAGGAGTGTATGAACATAGTCCAGAATATGTACGCTAAGCTGTAACATTTCTTATTGATGCAAATCAGTCAGCTCTCATTTCCTGGAGCCATATGATGTAAAACATCTTGGTAATACCAGGAATACAAAAATAAAATATTTATATATAAAAATATACAGACACACACTTATGTTTTGTGTTCCTTAGGTCACCTGAAATCACTAGGTCTGTAACTCGTCTCTTTGTCTGCCTGGTTTGACATGTTTGTTTACTGATGCTATTCCCAAATACTCAATCATCTGATAGCCACTGTTTTGGTTTGGCCCAGTCATACCAATTCCTTTACTCTCAGAGGGTGTTTACTTGCATGCCAGGTCTGCTTTCCCTCTTTGAAGGCATCCAGCCACTAAGTGATACCCAGGTGGAAGTGAAATGATCTCCAACCGGGAAGTGGGTATCTTGCTACAGAACTCCTTCTAGGCACATCTATAACCCCTTGACAACACTATCAAAAGTTGGAGGGTTTAAATAGTCTCTTTAAACACACACCTCACCTCTATTGGTAAGCTGGCTAGATAGTTGATTAGATCAACGTGGTTGCTTTGCCATGGTTAATGCACCCATCACATGTTATTACAGTAGTTAAAAATGTAAATCAATCAAGAGTGTTCCTCCTCGCCGTAACAAAGCCCAGAAGGCTTCAGACTGGGAGTAGGGCTGGAGGGAGCGTTATCGTTTTTGCAGTTGCAGTGAGCTCTATTTATATAAAACACACACATTGTTTCTGTTGCAAGCATGCACACAGGAATTATCTCCTCTCTCTCTTTCTGTCCTTGAGACACAGCTTGCCAGCTTGTTCTACTTCAAATTGTGACACAGTTTCCCTACTTGAAGCAAGGGTGGACAAGGCTGAACTTCAAAAAAATGACCCTAAAACTAGAATTTTTAAATCTTACTAAGCCCGGATTCCCAGTGCCTGCATCCTAATATGACTACAGTGGAGGAAAAAGGCAAAATATCAAACTCAATCTCATTTGGGCACTGCTAACAGTTCTCGGTGGGGGCACAGTCTCCATTTAAGCTCCATGAAGCTAACGGAAGTTGTGTGAAAGGAAAGGAGATAGAACATACACTACCAACCCAAACTGGATCAGAGCCAGAAGCCTGAAGATGCAGGTTTTTCTCCACTCACCTTCTCTGGGCCATATATCTCTAAGCAATCCAGGAGTCAGATTTTCTAAAGTGGTCAGCATCAAGCACCTCCCTCCCAGGAGAGGGATGAGAGCAGACTACTTTTCAAATTTAGCACCATATGTGGACACTGCACACTTTTGAAAATCTGGCCAGGAGGTTTTACCAAAAGAGAGTTTCTCTCTTCTCACTGTACTTGGTTTACATTTTGATTTGGTTTTTCACAGCTATTTCTTTACCTGTATGTGTGGGGAGTTTTATATATAATTTTATTAAGCCTTGTATTTAAAACTTGTGTTCTCATGTTTTTAATTACATTTCTGTATTTATTTCCTGGGCAATTTAGACTACCTTTATTTAAAATCAGTATCTAGGGCTGTATTCCCTCTGCTGAGTAAGACTCAAAACATATTCATTTCCTTATGATGGATGATGTTGATTAGATTGTATTCTCTTTGAAGTGCCCGTAGTATCTAGATGGTTTACACCTCTTTTGGAGTTTTACCTTCTGCACAACCTTTCAAGGGAGTAATGTTGCTCCGATGGCAGGCAAAGCTCCCACGGATCAAGCCCTCAGCAAAGGAACACACGTGCAGGAGTGGTTTGGGCGCTTTCCTACCACCACACATTCAGCAATGCAAAATGTACAGGCTAAACTGGTTTCATTGCTGAATCCTGGATGCACTGAAAACCAATCTGAGTTTTTACTAGACACTGGGGATAAAACCAAGCGACTTAAAACATTTTGGCTCTGGTTGCATTAATGCAGCATTATTTTTTGCCGCAGCATCCACTGCATGCCAGGTGCTTTCCAAACTCTTAAGGAGGACAGCTCTGCTCCCTGGAGTCTACAATCTAAAGGATATCGGTTGGGAAGGGAGACAATAGGCAATTTCCATACAAATCAGTTAGGTACACTGTAAGCAGTATGGCAGAAGCGGGTCTTTAAGAGAGAGTGAAATGTGGGCAGTTTAGGGGCCTTGGAGAGGAGTTCAGGGTGATCATACCATTGGGGCTGCAATGACATAGGCATAGAGACAACTGTATGAAAAACTGGCGAATGGGCAGATGAGTTTGGCTGAGTAGACAGCACAGGAAGATAAAAAACAGCATGACGCAGGAGGATAAGCAGGAAGGCGCGGGATTCTGTAAGATCTTTGAAGGTGGTGACAGGAGCATTCAGGGCCGCTCAGAGGATTCAAGGGGCCTGGGGCAAAGCAATTTCGGGGGCCCTTTCCATAAAAAAAATTGCAATACTATATTCTCATGGAGGCCCCTGTGGGGCTCGGGGCCTGGGGCAAATTGTCCCACTTGCCGCCAGCCCCCGCCCCTCCGCACGGCCCTGGGAGCATTAAAATGTGTTGTCTTACTGGATGAGAAGTCAAATGGAGGGATACAAAAAAGGGAAGGTGCATGATCTAGCCAATGGGCATGGAAGAGGAATTCAGCATCAGCACTGTGTATGGACATAAGGGGAGTGCCGTGCGTGTGTGGGACCAGAGAGGAGGATGTTACATCTGGCCTTTTGAGCAACTAGTTTAATACTTGAAGTGACAGGTGCAATTGCCCATTCCATTTTCATTTTGGAATCACTCTCCTTCTGAATGCAGGGCCAAGGTTCTCAGTGAGCGGTGACTAGTCAGAGGCCTGATTTTGAAGAATGCAGGGCACTCAGTATCCAGCGAATATCAGCGCATTCCAACTGAAGTTAGTCAACGGGAGCTGCTGGGAGCTCAAACTTTTCAAAAGACAAGCCACTTCCCTGGATGCCTAAATATGGGCTTAGGAACTTAATTTTAATCACACATTTTTGAAAGTCCTGGCCTCATATAGTGATTTTACTGTAACACACAGTTCAAACTCACCTTCAAGATGGTTTTGAAAACAGCTGTGTAATGTATGCAGGGCATAAGTCTTCACTAGATGGCTTTCAGAATGGATTGGGGTATTGATCAGCAAGCATTCTTTACCAGCAGGTCTGAACACCCTTTCCTTAGTGTCCAGCGAAGAACAAGTTACAAGAACAACTAACCGAAGAACGACATTTACGCTAAATTGGAGGGGTAGATTAAGTGGAGGAAAAAGACTGTTACAGGTTATGACACTTCATAGTTACTGCTTAGCTGCACAGAAAGATCCCATGAGAACAGTGCCCAACTATAGCTGACGAGTCACCACTTGTGTCTTAAGAAATTCCTAAATATCACTATTAGAGAGACGAGGTAGGTGAAGCGACATCTTTTATTGGATCAGCTTACACAGAGCTGTTCACTATTGCGCATGTGTGTGTGTGTGTGTGTGTTTGTGTGTTTGTGTTCGTTCATTCAAGGTGGCCAAGATTTTGAGGAGAGTGACTGGCAGTTCTGGGGGCCCACCTTGACACACCTTAAAAGATCTGATTTTCAGGAGGGTGGCTGTTCAGCACTCTCTGAAAATCAGGCCCCTTTAAAAGTTTCTCACATCAAACAGTCAAAAACTAAGACCCTCACTAGTCACTTTGAACATTTTGGCTGTATATGCTTTCTACCAATTCTTCAGGCCTCTCAATAGTTCATCTTGGAGAGTCAGCAGCATTATTTTAACTGCTACATTCTGTCAATAACAAAACCATGGAAGTCATTATGGAACCACCATAGCAATATTCACTGGGGCAGGGTGCTGTAACTCCTATCGACAAGCAATTTGCGTTCTTTTTTCTTGCTAATAAATATTTTCTTTGCTATGCCACTGGTCTGCCTGCCTTGAGAAACTGATATGCAGGTTTAACCTAGCTGGTGAAGCATAATGGCCAGTGCTGAAACATATTTAAAAGAACTGTTCTAAACAAGTGAAATCAATAGTGAATCCATTTCACTATGTTTGCTACCTACAAATGGATTTTTTCATTTGCTAGCTTATGCCAATGCTGTTTTTAAAAAGAAAGAACCAGATAATTTTACATTCACCATAAGTAGATTTATTTAAAATGATGCAAGAACATCAAGTCAGAGCACAAATCAACCAATTCCTTTCTGCGGTGAATGCACGAGTCCTGAAATTCAATCTCCGCTATAAGGCTTGACCAACAAGCCCAAACTTTTGCCCACTTGGATTTCCAATTTTTCTGAAATGCAAAACAGGCTACACATACACACCACGCACCCCACGGAAACTTTGAAAATTAAAACCCGCCCGATTATCCTGCCATAATATAACAGATGCAAGAAACAGCCCTTGGCCACATTTTGCTTATGCCTCATGACCTCAATGTTTTGACTCAACAATTGTGTTTTCTGCCAATTCAGTTGCAACTCAGCCCTTCGTCTCAGAGGGAAAGATTATGCTATAAAAGGAGCATTTTGTTTAATCCAAACATCTAATGAAAAACGGTGCTGGTGGTTGAAATCAGTTTCCTTTAGGAGGAGCTGGCTGTAATCTCTTTGGGACTTGTGGTTTTAGCTATTCTTATTGTTCATTGCAGTTTCTGTTTTTCCTCCAAGCAGCGTAACCCAGCAACCCAGAAGAAGCTGTGATTAAACTTCTTTGGAGATACAGGATGTCATAGCAATGCAAGCTGGCTCTTCCCTGAAGAGAATCATAAATCTCAATTGCTCCGTCTTTATTACACAGCCATCTCACAGCACCAGAAGGGGTCTAAGTGAGAGTCACATACACTGAAATTCTCTTTCCTTCCCTACTCCTAAAGAACAGTTTGGTTGTAGGCTTGTAACTCTCAGACTGGAGATCAGAGTTAGAAGCGACCAGAAATGGCACACTTCTCAGAGCCTAGTCAATTATCCCTTTTCCTTGACACTCACAGAAATGGCTTAATTGAATAAACACCTTATTAGCTGGCTTTTCCTAATGAGCTGATATAGCACCTACAAGCGTCAACTGTCAGAAAATACAAAAGCCTATCGCTTGAGAAGGGAAGAAATATCTGTACACATCTAGATTTTAAATAAAGTGATAGGTTCACTTAAAAATAAAATCCATGAAATAAAGTCAGTGACAATACTGACAGATCCAAGACAGAAACGCTACTAAGAATAGCTATTTTTCAAATATCTTATCAGCACTCTAAAAAACAAAGGGCTGGAAACAGAGGTTAACACACACCTTCTCAGCCAGGCAACCCATCAGAAACAAACTCCAGGCACTTGAGGACATGACAGAAGTACAGCACACCATCCCTTCTGCATACTAAGCTCTTGGCAGTCAGCAGGGTATTGAAATTTACAAGAAGCCTCCCTCCCAGAAGAATGGCAAGACATGCTTGCTGGCACCTGTGTCCCAAAGCAAAGCTGGTAGATCTAATTTTACACCTCCCAGCCTTGACAGGATCCCTTTAGCAAAACAGTTATGCATTGTAAGAAACTGGGCTCTGTTCAGTTCAGAGATACATGGCAACTCATGCCTGTGTACCTTAAAAAATTATAACCAATTACTGTACCAATATGAGACAATGGACCAGATCCTCAATTGGTGTAAACCAATGCGACTCCAGTGCATACCAGTTGAGAAACCGGTACCAGATGTGGCTGGACTGTATTATTCTGAACCAAGCACCTTTGGGCAAGATCATGAAGAACTATCCCCAGGTTTGGGAAGTAGAGCTTGTTTTAAGACAATAATCAGAATTTTTAAGACCTCCTGGATTTCTGGACTGGTCAGCTGTCCGGTAAGCAGGAGGTTAATTGAGATACAGAAGCAGGGATCTGTAATGTAATCACCACCTGACAGTTTGTAATCATCGCCTGCTCTTCTTTGCCAAGCTGGCCAGGGTTTGCATAAACTTATTGTTCTGGGACAATCTCAGCTTTCCTTTGAACAGCTGTTTAATAAATGAATAATAACCACAGCCTGGAGGTGCAGGTGCTTATTTTAATCTCTGGTAGATATTTTAAATTACTGGTTTTGTTATCTCATGTATTTATTAAAATCCCTACTGCAGAGCTTCCATTAACATGAAGTCCCCCCGGTCTTAGATGAGCTCTGCGTGCTAGTCAAGAACGATGCTGCCAGATCAGGGCACTATTTGACAAGGCCTCTGAAACAGCCCCCTTCCAAGTCTCCTGGCAATCTCTCTCCTACAATGCTGGACTCAGGTTTCCCAACTGCTCCATGGCAGGAAGCGGCATGATTTACATGGCAATAGCACTCAGGAATCCCCCCTCAGCTTTGGCCCCAGAGTGCCAGGCACTGCATAATCACTCAAGAAGAGCCAGCCCCTGACTTGAAAAGCTAACCCTCCGAAGAGAGGGGTAAAGGCTACGAGATGCAAGCAGTGTGATTAGAGTGATGATAGGGGTGGCTTGTTATTCAAAGGGTGCGAGGGGGTGGGAAGAGACTGTTGTATTTATTTTACAATTATTTCCCCTTTACATTTAAAAACAGCGGCCAAAGCAAACATTTTGCTTTGTTTGGATTGCTTTACCTCCAACCACATGCCTGCTTCAGACACAGGGCTGCCAGCTGAACTCTCCCACCAAAACCCCACCTGCTTCTTGTTCAACCACCCACCCAAAAGCCTTCCCTTCCCAGGTCCTGTTCTGAGCGTCAGGAGTTGCTGAGAATTCCCCTGATGGTGGCAAAGGTGAAAGAACTGCCCCCCCCCCACACCCATGAAATCAATAGGAGCTGCTGAGTGCTCAGCACTTTGGGTTGGGAGGGGGAGGAGAGATTTATCTAGGTGGCTCAACATGAACTGAACTATGGACACTATGAGGGGAGATATTCAAAAAGTAGCTAAGGCTTTTAGGAGCAAAAGGCCCATTGAAAGTCGGGTGCTTTTGAAAGTCTCCTCACACGTTTTAAAAATATTGTTTGCAAACAGGGGAGGGGGGGCGCAGAGAGGGACAAGTTTGAACAAACAACCCCCCCACCCCCCCACCACACACAGTTCCTGAATGTTAGATAAGGAATCTTAAAATTGTACACAAGGGAACGCCTGGATTTCTGTTTCCCTCTAAGCCAGCATGACAGTGGAAGCTGCCTTGTTTTAAGGGAGGGGGGGTGGGGAGGGAGCCCATCAACAGAGCACACAACTATAAAAAGGCACAATTGTTTTTTCCGAAACCAACAGCAGCGGAGCAGAAGAAAAAACAAAACCATGCAGCTCTGAAGAGTCCAATGGCAGATGGGAAACGGACATCTTTATTCAGCCACACCATTCTGTCTGGGAAATAATCCTTTAGGAACCAGTTATCAGTACTTAATGACTAGTTTTGTGACTTACAGGCCCCCACAGTGAAAGAGGGTGGCTGAGGTTAGCACGCTGCTGTAATCAAATTTAAAGGGGATTATAATCATTATAAACTAATCAGAGCTGTACTATATATTTTTAATTAGCAGCTACTGCATGGTTGAAGCATTAGACCCTCCCAGCTGTTTGCTAGTTAATGCTGCTAACAGCACACCGAATAAAACACAGGACAAGCACTGTTAGATTGGAAGTATATTAGGGAAATAAAAATTTGCTTTAAAAAATACTACACACTGTAAAAGCCTTATTATAGGTTATTCAAGTGCTGGAATGCAGAAAAAGGATTTTAGCCTATAAACTCTTGTATTAAACCTCACACTTACTGTAAATGATACCCTTTTTGTATGTTGCCATTATCTTGTATATATTATTCCTTCAAACCACATGAAAGTCATCTGTAAATTCTCCAGTATTTGATATAAACTGGTAGTGTTTGTTTGTTTATTGCACGTCTACAAAAGAGCGTATTTCTGCAGAGCCTTAAAAAAGGTAATTCGCTACATAAATCGAGTCTAAATTAAATTTGTCGTCATCTGGATTTTCGTATAACACCACACTTGAATCCAAGATTTCCAAGTACAGAAACAGATCTTCGTGGTTTTTGCAACCACCTCTGTTCAGACTGTTGTTTTGAAATTATTCTTCAGTTGCATTTTAAGTGAGAACCTTTCCACACGGTCACAGAGACAGGAAGGGACAACAGTCCCATCAGAAACCGTTTTGTTTCAAAATAAAAAAAGTAAAACCAAAACCATCGGCTAGCTCAACTGGTGAAAGACGGTCCTGTTGAACGGTTTTCAATTATAAATAGGCCGATCAGTCCTGGAACATGGTGGCTTGCCAGAAAGCTACTCTGTAATATCCATATTTGGCAGAAATCTATAAAAACCCAAACTAACAAGGCAATTGGTCTTGTCTTCAAATACATTCTACAAGTTTCAAACGTGAGAGCCGTTTCCTTCCTTAAACCCAACCGTGCCCCAATAAGAGAGAGGGGATCCGAGATACAATATCACTGTTTGGTCTCATAATGAATTGTGGTGGCAAAGTTGCACCTGAGCATAGAATTGCTTCCCATCCTTATCTCCTCCACCTTGCTGCTCCCACTATAAAGCGTCCCAAATGGCACCTGATGGTGGGGAACTTCTTCAAAAGCGTGCCCTGTTCACCTCTCTCAAGTTCCTGCATACCACAGGCATGGGAACTCTTTCCACGGCATCTTTCCATCTAAGGAAGAATCTTGTCCACTTCTTCACACATATACATCTACTCCTAAAACCTGGAGATCCACTGCTTAACGCATAGTTTGAAGTCAACAAAACTGTTTACATTTACAGGCATCCATATTACAGCTGTTTGCAGAGCCCACTCTAAAAATGCTCCCTAGTCTCCACGTCCGTATATCGAATTTTAGACCCTCCGTACAAAAACCAGAATCTGAGTTTGTCTACTTCCACTACTCATTAAGCCAGCAGAGCATGACATCTTAAATTATTTCACACTTTGGAACCACTTATAAATTCTACATGAGGGTCGTTAACGTTTTAATGGGAGGTACATTACTCAGTAAAATTTTGCCAGTTACTTCCAAGCTGTTTTGCCCTCTAACACCTCATTTGAGTCCAGACCACAACCCCACATTTGGCTGCCACTCACAGCACTTTCACCTGCCCCTCAATAGACTATTGACATGAACCCATTTGTCGTCACTTTCCGTGTTTTCTTTAGCTCACGCTGAAAAATAAGGGCTTTTAAGAGCGAGATCAGCAGCAAGGAAAGAAACAGTGAAAAGTGGAGTAGAATGAAGAATGCACAGTATTGCCCTACGCAAAGGGTCCAGGAGCTGATGTATTAAACATCACTACAATACAAAGCATGCTAGCTACAGGAGATACCACCTCCCCTCAGACCCTGTGCATGTAGTGCCTGCCAGAAAGATCATTCCTTGGAATACAGACAACTTCCCTGAAGTTGCTGAGAATGCATAAAGAGGCAACAGGGAGGAAGGATGGCCTTGGGGTTCTGGCACAGGACTGGGAGAACTTAATTCTTCCTATTCCCCACTTTGCCACAGGCTTTCTGCATGACATTGAGAGAGTCACTTATTCCTCATTATTAAGGCTAAGGTTTTGTCACAGCTAATTTTCATAAGAGTAACAGACAGGTCATGGGCAATAGTGAAAAATTCACAGAAACCCATGACCTGTCCCTGACTTACTAAAAATATTCATGACAAAATGGGGAGCCTGGGCAGCTACTGGCAGGCTGGAAACTCCAGGGTTCTGAGGAGGCGGAGAGCTGCGGGGGTCCCCTCTGCAGTTCCAAGGGTTCCCCCTACCACCCACAAGGAGCTTCAGGGGTTCCCCTGCTGCCACACCCGCCTGGGGCAGCTCCCAGCTGGCACTGGCTGAAGTCACAAAGGTCTTTGGAAGTCAGATATACTGTGACTTCTGTAACATCCGTGACTAAATTGCAGCCTTACTCATTACTCCCCCCCCCCCCCGATCTGTAAAATGGGGCAATATCTTTGAGGGCTTCCAAGATTCAATTCTTTAATATTTAGAGGCTTGAGATCTTGCTGCAGAAGAAAAAGATTTCCTTAGATGCATCCATCCATTCCCAGTACAGTCATTTCCTTGGAAACACACATAACATGGCCCCAGGTTAAACAGATACTATCTATTAAAAGAAGACCATTTCTAATAGACCCTTTGAGCATCAGATATCCCCAAATAACAACATCTCCCTCTCCTCACCTATCTCTTGGCGAGTCTATATTGTCTTTTCGTTTCTGGAATCCCCTTTGACTTTAAAACATAACACGTCAGTATGGACCAGGCCAGACTCAGCTACTTTGGAGTAAACCAGCCTTTTAAGGTGATTAGCATTCAATTCAACCTGGCAGGTTTGTGTGTTACATGAATTGTGGGAACCAGTCAACAGCAGGGAAATGTTAAACTTTTCCACCATTTCTCTCTGGTACAGCTCCACTGGGTGCTTGCTAGCAAGGATGGGAGCTCTGGCATACACAGGGAGCCTAGCTACAGCCACCATTTTAAAATACCACACAAGCTAGCTTTGCTCAGGAGCAGGGCTAAGTTTAAATCAGTGAAGGCAGGGCCTCAATGAGAGCCAGAACAGCCAAAATTTTAACAGGAGACACCGCAAGCTAAGTCATAAGGAGAGAGACATTTATTATGACACCAACTGAGATAATAAGAGATGCACAGTATAATAAAAGGATTTCTGCCGACCTGTGGCACCGAGCTTTACTGAGGCATACAAATAATGGATTAATTCATTACTTGTAATGTGGAATAATTACAAAGTCCTGGCGCTTTGGCTTCATCTCACCGTGCCCTTCCCTCACCTGCCCTAAGCTGGGGTTTTCACCTGTGAGACAATTATAGCACTATTAGAGATGTTCGAGGCAAGATTATAGATAAGTCTGCAGGCCTGAACAATGCCAAGCCCCTGCACTCGACAGAGTGGTCTAAATGACCCATCTATGCTTTTTCAAACAGGCTGTACATTTTCACAGCACTGCGTAGGGTCTGAAGCTGTGAGACTCCCATTACAGCTAAACAGGACTTAACTGCCAAAATGGGACTTAGTCTGGCTAAATCCCCAAGCCTCTCTTGAAAACTACAGTTAAGTGCTTCAGCTGCTTGCTTGTCAAAATCCGACCTCCACAATTCCAGGTCAAATATGAAGATCTGACTGGCAGGAACATGGGGGAAAGCAGATCCCACTAGCAACTGCAGAAAGCCCAGCATTGGAGAAGCCTTACACGGTCTGTCTCAACACTAGCTATTACAATGGCTGTGCCATTTGCAGCAGTCCACACGGTTATTTGACTTTTCAGTCCTGACCTATCAGTTATTTGGAAAGCACTAATTAATGAATCAACCCTGCTACTGCTTTCTGGGATGCAGCTACTGGTAGACTGTGTAGTTGTAGCTGTGTTGGTCCCAGGATATCAGAGAGACAAGATGGGTGAGGCAATATTGGTCCAATAAAACATATTACTTCTCCTATCTTGTCTCTCTCTTGCTGGACTGTCACATTACTTCTAACTATGGCAATCCACAGCTGAAGTGCACCTGCCAGGACAGTAAGCTTTGGAGCGACTTGAAAAGTTGGCATGAACTATTTATTTACAAAGAACTAAAAATTCAGCTTAGTTTTAAAATAGCAGTCAACACCCGGCGACCAGAGGATCACATTCTTCTGTGTCTTTCCTCCCTTCAGAAGTCTCTCTTTTCTCAGAAGCTTCCCAGATGGTCTAACAGAGGCAAAATAAAATCTATTTGCAGATCAAGGGTTTGAAGAATTAAAAGGACTATGCTCACCATGAACGAAGAGTGATTGCTTCACACGATTGTACTCCTTTACTTCATTTGAGAGTTTACACTTCAGCTGGAACCAACTATTCCCATTTGCCATCAGCCGGGCATATTAGTTTCCACTGTACTTCATGCAATCTTAAATAAGGTAACTGCAGGATGCTACAGTATGCTTGAGAAGAGAGGTGTATGTATTTGCCATTTTATTATGCACATTTCTCTTTGAGCACAAGAGGAAACTATAAGGTTTCGGTTTTGCAAAGCTCTAGGCTAAACCAACATCCTGTAAAACTATAGGGTTTAAACACAGGAACACTTCACTTCCAAACCACAAATAAGCATGGATTTGAATTAGCTGGTCCAAAAAAAATATTCATTTTAAAAAGTCATAAAATTAACAGTGAGGTTGGCTCATCTCCATCTATACCTAGGAATTTTGACCTTCTATGTTGTGCTGTCAAACCACAAAACCAGTCCAATACATGCACAACAAGATACAGAAGCACCAAAGAAATATATATTTGACACTGTGAAGCAATAGAGCAAGTTATTGTCACTGGACATAGGTAGATATTAAGCCTTTGCAACAAAATTTCCAGTTGTCCAGCGTGGAGTACGGGATCAGGCCCCAAGTTCTTAGACTTTGTAAGACTATTCCCAGCCCTGTTTACTGAAACAATAAGAGTATGTTCTATTTCTTCATTTTATTCATCATTTAGGTCTCCAGATGCCAATAAAATTCATTTTGAAGTTTAGAAAAAAAATTCTCACCTTATCATAAATTGGTTAAAATATTTCATTTATCCTTCAACATTACACGCAGAGGGGAAACCCTGCTGTATTAGTACCATTACTTGCAAACTTTTCCTTAACAAGTTTGAATCTTTCTGAATTAACTTGGGTTTGCCTGGTCATGCAAGGCAATATTACAACTGGGTTGATTTAAAGTCATCTTTTGTTTGTTTTTATCCCGTTTCAAAATTCTATCATGGTCATTTTCAATATGAAAAATAACTAAACAGGGTGCAACAAGCCACTCTAGCTTCTGACTTCTCTTGCATCAATGACTTCATTGCTTAGGAGCATGCGACATCCTGAACAAGTGTTCTGTGTTTGTACAGCACCTTGCACAGTGGGGTCCTGGCCCATGTCCAGAGCTCCTAGGTGCTATGGTAATACACATAAATAATTCATAAATTGCAATTGTAAATTACAAAAAGAGACTGACACTGACGACCCAATGGTACATTTAGAGAAAAAGCTCAGCACCCAGGCTTGAAAAAAATCTAACTCCCAACTGCAGGTCTTGAGGTCTTTTGAAAATTCCAGCTTAAATTACTTGAACTGTCTCTAGGAGTCATTGTCTGTTAGTCATCTTGTTTTTATTTATGTGAGTTGTATAGAATTCAGATCTCTCTCACACTCACCCAGACACACACCGAACTTCTCCAATATTTAAAATCTAGACATTTGATGGCTTACTTCTGTCCTAAGTGTTTGGGAGACAGCCTTAAACTAGTAAGACACAGGACTGTTACAGCAAAGCCTTCCTTCCACTTAGTGCAAAAGGTTCTGAGGCTCAAAACAGAGGCAGTAAAATTTAAAGACGTCGTAGTTCATAAGGTTACCATTGGTGCATTGCCATTACTTTATTTAGTTAATGGAAGTTTTACAGGTTACGTCATACTGTACTTAGAACTACATTGTTCCGGACAAAATTTAAAAAATTCATATAGTACAGGGTAAAAAACCATTATAAATGTTATATGCATCTTTTAATTCCGGAGAGTAGCTCAGGCTGACCTAAAAAAGGTTTGTTAATTATGAAGGCAATACTTAGGCACTCACTACTTCCAGCCACTTAAAACACTTCCTTGTGGAGTCAGATGAAAGATCTCGGTTATCCAGTAGTTCACATTTTCAAATTTTGGAAGCCATATTGAGCTCACATACTGCCATCTTGGTCAACACCAGGGACTGAAATGGGAACCTCCAGAGCCAAGTTACAGACACTCCTGCTTTCGAGCTAAAGAACAAGATGCAGATATCAAACATATAGTGAAGTGTGGGACCAGTCCAGTGGTCTACCTAAAAGCACTGCTGTTGTAGGGTGACTCTCCCTCGAGTACCCTCCAGCATGAGGTCACAGCACAACAGGTATGCTCAGCCTCAGTTTCCCTTTCAGTCTGCCTGTGAAAGGAATGTAGTCTCTCAGTGTCTGATATAGTGCCAGCCTCATCATGTTATGGATTTGCATACACCAGTGCAGTATCTCCCCCAAAGCCTTGTAATAGAACCAGTCTCCAATATCCACAGGAAAACATATAGAGATATAACAGGTTTCCATTCCCCTCTGCCGGGACATCACAAATCACCCACCCCAGAGTCAACAGTAGCACTTGGTTCCCAGTTTTTTGCCACGATTCAGGGCCCCACTCTCCAGCCTGTGTGACCTGCCTACTTGATGCCCTACATTCAGCTCTTTGCCCAGTAGATTTCCCACTCCAGCAGCGTTCCGCTCCTCAAGGCCTCTCTGCCTAAGAGTCCCGCCCTTCCTCCAGGGACCCACTCCCCTGCAACAACCCTCTTGCTTCCAGCTTGGTGGGAAGCCGGGCCTGGATCTTCCCCTTTTTCCTAGAGGCCAAAGCCCGAGCTTCCTGCTCATCACCAAGCCCCAACTCTGGTCAATTTCACCAACAATCCTGCTCAGCTTCCATCCAAACGCAGCTCTCTCCTCTGGGTCTCCTGAAGCTCTCCCATGCAACACCTGCCGCCTTTCCTTGCTGCTCCCTGACTCAATCGTGGGAAGCTCTCCTGCACCCCGCATCTGACTCTTCTCAGGCTCTGACTCTCCCTGTCTCCTTCCCTGTAGGGCCCAGGTGCCCATGCACGCCCAACTGGGGTTTAACTGGTCAGTCACGGCCTCTTCTCTCTTAGAAGGCCAGAGTCACTCTGGGACAACTGCCAATGCAATTAACCAGAGTTAGAGGCTTTGCACGCTCAGCTAGCGTAGCACCACAGACTTGGATGAAGCTATGCTTTTACACCAGCTGAGAACTTAACCCCATCTCTTTGCAACTGCTAAAAAACGCAATGGTAACACAATGGTAATGGACCAATGGAGATGAGGTAGCAACTCAACACTGCAACGATCCCCTATGAGAGCCTCAGAAAAGTTCTGATAAGGGGTGGAAAATGGGACAAAGGTCAATCAAAACATGGGATCTTTGAAGGAGGCACAATGTGGGTGCTGGGATCCTAATGGCTCCATGAACATTTCCCCAAAGGAAATTAGTGTTGGTGTTAGCCAAGATTTTCGTTTTGCTACAATTTTCATTCTACTTAAAATTTTATGAGAGAGTTTTCCTTAAACTTAAATGCTACTCGCTTTGGCTCATACATGCCTGGGACCACCACACTGAACCCTGCCTAACAAACACACACACATCCCCCCACGTGTTAATGGAGACCATTCCAGTCACTTAGGCATTGATTACAATCGGCCTAGCAGTAGGTTCCAGACAGGCCTGCAGAGTGCATATTCTGTCTACCATGGCGGGTGCTGGCCCTGCTGGGACTTACCATGACAGTAGCAAAGAATCTAAAGGTATCCCTAACTTAAAGGCTGATCCAAAGCCCGCTGAAATGAATGGGAGGATGTCCATTCATTTCATTGGGTTTCAGGGCAGGCCTGTGGGGACAGATTTTCAAGATGAGAACCTGGCCGTGAGCTAACAGCCATAACTGAAGCTGGAGTTTCCAACATGCACTTTGTGACACTAGTGGCCAGTTTTCCAAGGGAGACCAGCACCCAATATTCTGAGATCTTCAGAAACATCCCCACTTGTTTTGGTGCCTAAATGGGAGCTGAACTCTTCTGAAAGTCCGTTCTCCACCATAGGCACAGAGCTCCTTTGAAAATTCTGGCTTTAACAGAGGCCCGTATGCTCACTCTTTCAGGGAGCACTGGGAACAATGGCTGCAGATATAAAAAGTAGATCCCACCTTGTGGAAGACTCAGCAAGACAAATCTTCGTGCTGTCACACACACACACGCATGCACAGCTCTAATGGCTTCTTCCCATTATTATAAACGGTGCTACTTAGGAAAGTATTCCAGCCTCAGATACGGCTTGCTGCTTGCACATTTTACAGGCACTTCTGCTTTCACCTGGCCTAAAAAAATTAGAACAAATGCACTGTGCTGGGCTCCCTTTGTATCAAGAAAGAGGAATTTGTACCTCGAGTAGAACATTAACTTCAGTGCTTCGCTCGGGAGCAGAGTACTGTACTTTCGTCTGGAATGCAATTAAGGGGGAGGAGGGTGAGAAGTGCTTTCAGAGTAAATACTGCATTACAGCAAGATAGTCTCCATTTTCAGTCACAAAAGTGAAAATGAAGGGCAACAAAAACAGTCCATTCCTGATCAGGGCCGGCTTTAGAAACTGCGGGGTCCGATTCGAATACCCGGCGGAGGTCCACGTCTTCGGCAGCAGGGGGTCCTTCACTTGCTCCGGACCCCCCGCCGCCAAAGAGCCACTGAAGACCCGGACCGCCATCGGGTATGTAAAAAAAAATTAAAAAGGTGCCTAAGGCGCGGGGCCCGATTCCGGGGAAACGGCCTAAAGCCATCCCTCATCATATGCTGCTGGAGATAATATTAGCAGAGAGAGGCACAAACATGGTCCACGGATAAAAACAAAACACAATTATCAGTTTGTTATATAAAAGGGGAAGTTGGTTTCACAATAGGTGACTGCAGGGTATTCAGCATGCACTAATTTTATTAGCCAGACACACAGACCACAATACAGATTTAATATTAATTAAAAATATATTATGTCTGGTATTATTGAGCTTCACAGCATTCAAAAGAGGATTTGGCGTTTATATGGATAACAAGAATATCCAGAGGCATAATCGCATATTAAAAAACCCTCATGCTTCTGGTCATAAGCCAGCCTTCAAGAAGTGGGAGGGATCAGGAGGAAACTTTCCCTGGAATAGATTCTCTCATACCAACCTTATTCAGGATTCCTTTACACCTTCCTCTGAAGGATCCTGTATTAGCCGGGGTCTGTGACAGGTTACTCAACTAGATAGACTGCTGATCTGATAAGACAATTCCTACATCATGGAAAACAATATTATTTCAGTATGATTTAGATTCCAGGATTACTCATTAACATTAAGGAGAGTTTGAACACGTTACAATTAGCACATCAGAACAATCCTGCCAAAAATAAAGGACTCATAGCACATTAAAGGAACAGAATTATATTGAGAGAGAAATGGGTAAAAATAGATGTGTCAGGACACAACAAGCCTTCAAGTTATAGAAAAGGCATCTGGAACATCCTCAAATTTCCTCTTGACTGCTGCCTATCTCAGTATTAATTCTTCTTGAGCAAAAGCATTTTCAAGTTGAACAAGAAGGTACAGCCTACTCACTTTGTTCTTTTTTCTGACCTTCCAAATGGCGTGAGATTAATCTAAATCCTTGTCTTCTCAGACATGGGCCCAAGTTTGTAGCCAGCAAGCTCAGAACAGCATGGGGCCTCGTTCTTGCAATTAACATGGATAGACCTAAGGTCTTGATTCTGCAACAAAGCATAGACTTGCCTGCATTGCCAGGGATGTGACAATTCACACACTTACACTGGAAGATGGACAGGAACTTGCTACCATTAGGATCATTTCCCTGTAGTCTACATTAGGACTGGAAGTTGCAGCTCTCAAGATGTACCCCAGCTTTCCATTCCCAGCTTGCTGGGCATTTTTTTGGCCGAGATACCCAGTGCCCAATTCATCCCTGCCCTGTACCTTGTGCAAGCTCTTGTGCCAGTGAGTGCACAGTGGATCTAAATATGCAGTCAAATCACAAAGGGAACATTTACACACACCCCCGAACACAAAGATACAGGGCAATGATGAATTGGACCACCCTCCTGAAGGTAAAAGGAAGACACTGCTACTTTGCACCTCATGGGTGTGCTGTGTGAAGTATGAATTAGATATTATTTGCACAGAACTGTGAAAATGCAAGACACTGCACACAAGTAACATCAACCTCTGCTTGTCTACAGTGAACAAATTCCCTTTAAAACAACCCACATAGCATTTTATGCAAAAGGAATATAGAAGCAAAATTCATACAGCCTGAAATGAATGACTAGCAGCCTGATTCCCCATTGAATTTTGGTTCCTTTCACTCACACTGTGGCCTTGGTTCTTTCACTGACCCTAGAAAGGTAGGCTTTATAATCCATCCCTAAGTGGACGCAGATCACAAAATATGCTGCTTTAATTAATGCTTAACACTTATATAACCCTTTTCATCCCTAGCTCTCAAAGCCCTGTACAAAGAGGTCAGCATCATTATCCCTGTTGTACAAAAGGGGAAACTGAGGCAGAAAGAGACAATGACTTGCCCAGCAGACCAGTGGCAGAGCCAAGAATGGAACGCTGGTGTCTTGAGTCCCAGTTCACTGCTCTATACACTAGGCCACACTAAATCCTCTCCACCCACCACCACTGCCTTTCAAGCACCAGGGTGCTAGGTACCGTACATACATATAGTGACAGAGTCCCAAAAAGCTTGAAATGTAGAGACAAGATAAGAAAAAGAGTGAGGAAACAGGCACAAGAAAGGGAACCGGGTTTTTGAAGATCAGACAGCAGGGTAAGTGCATGTCTGGAAATAAATATTTTTTAAAATATTTTAAAACAGTAGATATTATCATTACAATAATCATGTCAACCCATACTGCTTTGCATATTGTATCTGTCCAAATAAATGTACTTCTAGCAAGTGGTAACTTTCAGGTAATAACTGAAAACATTTAGGCAAAAGAATCGTTGCACTTTCAAAAGCATTAATGCCATTTATCACTTAAATGTTTTAAAAGGACATTATGACTATTCGGGCATATACACAGACTTTTCATCTTAAATTATAGATTTCCCAACACTTTGAGCATCACATCTGAACACTGAGGACCTTAAAATTCTGCACTGTCTTTTCCCTATGGTTCCCAAAGAATGAATGAACCATATAGAAATTTGACTTAATGTCTACACTACACTTTTATTTTTTAAAAAGTCCAACAGAAAATTCAGGGGAACAAACAGGAGCAGCTGTGTGTGAAAATTACATGAAGTGTGAGCCTGAGGACACAGAAACACTAAGTCAAGTGCACAAATGCCTTCCACGTGTTCTGGATGGAAAGAAGCTGAATTTTTTAAAAGACAAACATGGAAACTGCTTTGAGCAATTTGTCATTTTCAATAGCAGCTCTGGAGCGAGAGAGAGATTTAGACAAGTTAAACAACTTCCTGCTAAAGTTGCTGCATGCAATACTCAAATACCACTCGTGGCCCTTTATATAAATGATATTTATGTTTAAGCCATATGGCAAGACTTTGAAATGTTGTTCAAAGTTTGACTCTACCTATTAGGAGGAAGTGCCAAGTCTGAAGACGGAAAAGGACACCCCCACCCCCACCACAACACCCTACTCCATTTTTAATCTAAATTCCAGGCAGAAGAGTTGGACAAAAACTCAAATTAAAAA